>NC_065534.1:31592110-31895999 GCF_932294415.1 Quercus robur | reverse complement strand
AATCTGATTTGGAGTTTTGATCTTCCATATCTTCTTCCAGACCTTGCTCTGCCCATCTGCTGAAGATGACCCCGGATTGACACTCCTTGCAATTGATTCCAACATACGATAGGCACTCCGTACACTATAGTCCCCAGTAGGAGTAAGAGGCCAAATCAACAAGTCAGCTACAGACTCCTCACTCACTGGAATTCTTCGGATCAATTCAGCCTCCCAAGGTAGAAAAAGCCGCTGCACAAGACCTAGATCCCACACCTTTCTACCTACCACAAACAGGTCCTTCACAAAACTAACATCAGTATCAATTCTTGGAGAGACAACTTTGCTGGTTGAAGGCTCTGGCAACCATTTATGCTCCCAAATTTTGATAGATTCCCCATTCCCCACTCTCCACACCGCACCTTTATTGACGACATCCCTCGCCTGTAAAATACTCCTCCAAGCAAAAGAACAACGTGGATGAACCAGCGCTTCCAAAATACTACTATTGGGGAAATATTTTGCACCAAAGACCTTATGAAGTAAAGAATCTTTATGATGTATTAACCGCCAAACATGTTCTGCAAGAAGAGCATTATTAAAATTCTGAATATCTCTAAAACCCATTCCGCCCACAGACTTAGACGAACAAAGAGCACTCCACTTCACCCACTGGGTTTTATTTTTCTCCCCTCGCCCCCACCAAAACTTTTGGATCATTGTTTCAATATCTTTACATAGACCAATCGGTAATTTGAACACACTCATGGAATAGGTAGGTATAGATTGAACTACTGCTTTGATCATAACTTCCTTTCCAGCCTGAGATAGCAGCTTCTCTTTCTACCCTTGCATTTTTGCCCAAATTCGCTCCTTTATTTGAGTAAAGCAAGCTTTTTTTCCTCTACCAACAAAGGAAAGCAGCCCCAAATACTTCTCGTAATACTGAATGGCAGGGACACGCAAGGACAACTTTATTTCCTCCATAGTCTGTGCATCAGTGTTCTTACTAAAAAAGTTTGTTCCGAAGCTTCTTCATAGAAGCCCAACAATTCTTGAATTTTATCACACTTAGACAATGATGCTCTGTAAAACAAAAGGCAATCGTCTGCAAAAAAGAGACGGGTGAGTTTCGGACCGTTCCTACAAATAGAAAAACCATGAATTTCTCCCTTTGAGGCTGCCTCTTTCAGGGTTGCGTTTAAGCCTTCAGCACAAAAAAGAAATAAATAAGACAAAAGAGGATCCCCTTGCCTTAAACCCCTTGAAGGCCTAAACAGCCCCTTTGGCTCTCCATTAACAAGAATAGAATAGGACACTGTTGTAATACACTCCATTAACAAAGCAACCCAATCTTCATGGAAACCCAATTTCAGAAGGATTTGTTCCAAAAAAGCCCACTCCACCCTATCATACGCTTTGCTCATATCCAGCTTAAGAGCCATGTACCCTTGCTTACCTGAACAATTATTCTTCATATGATGCAAGGATTCAAAAACAATTAAGATATTATCTGTGATAAGCCTATTTGCAACAAAGGCGCTCTGAGTTTCAGAGACAATAGAATCCAGTAAAGGTTTAAGACGATTAGCAATAACCTTACTGACAATCTTATAAATCACACTACACAGGTTAATGGGCCTAAAATCAGACACCCTTTTAGGATTTTGGACTTTTGGAATTAAAGTGATAAAAGTATGGTCAATAGATTTTAGGATGGATCTAGAATTTAAACAAGAAAGAACAGCCTGAGAGACATCCATACCTATATCAATCCAATAAGTTTGATAAAATAGGGGTGGCATCCCATCCGGACCCGGGGCCTTTAACGGAGCCATATCCTTTATAGCACATTCCACCTCCTCCACATTGAATGGTCTAGCCAAGGTGGCCCTCATCTCTTCAGTCACCACCGGTTGAACCCCATCCAAAATCCGCTCTAGGTTGCAAGGATTGGAAGTAGTAAACAAGTTAGCATAGTACACTATCAACAAACCTGAAACCACGTCCTCATTTTCCTGCCAAGTTCCATTCTCATCACGCAGCCCCTTTATAAAGTTCCTTCTCTTTCGTTGGGTAGAGACATCAAGGAAAAATTTAGTATTCTGGTCACCACTTTGTAGCCACTGAACTCGACACCGTTAGTGCCACATTTTCTCCTCTTAAGCACATAATTCATTAAGTTCCTTCTTCAACCAATTCACCCAATCAACATCCCCAAATCTAACTGAATCAGCCTTAGCCCTCCAAAGCCACTCTAGATTTTTTATTTTTTATTTTTTTCAACACATTACCAAAGTGGTCACGGTTCCACGTCATAAGCATCTTCTTACATTTGTTTAACTTTTTTGATACCACGTGCATGGGAGTGCCTTCTTGATTAACCGCCCAAGCTCTTGAAATAATACCGTTATACTCCAAACTAGTTAACCACATAGCCTCAAAACGGAAAGGCTTTCGTCTCCACCTTTGGTGCTCCTCATTCAAATTCAAAGATAAAAGAATTGGGTGATGGTATGAAGTAAAACTATTCAAGTGCCTAATCCTTCCTGCGGGGAATCGAGCAAGCCACTCATAGTTGGCAACCTCTCGATCCAACCTTTCCCATATCAACTCCCCCCTATGTCGCCCATGCCAAGTGTAGTCCGGACCAGAATAGACTAAATCCGCAAACCCACAATGATCAAGAACATCCCTAAAAGCCTTCATGAAATTATGAGCTCGTGGTGCACCACCCTTTTTATCTTCCACTTGTAATAATTCATTAAAATCCCCAAAACAACACCATGGAAGTTTTGTCTTTGACCCTAACATACGCAGCATATTCCAACCTTCATTTCAACTACTCGTCTCCGGCTCTCCATAAAAACCTGTTAATCTCCATGCATCCTCCGTACCCCCTTTAATAATGGCATCAATATGATAGGAAGAAAAACTATCAACCCAGGCATCACTACTATTTTTCCACATTAAAGCCAACCCACCACCCCTAACTTTATTAGTCACCATAAACAGACCATCAAAATTTAACTTCAATTTAATGTGCTCCATGTGTTCCTTAGTGGACCATGTTTTAGATAAAAACACAATCTCGAGATCTTTTGTTTGGATAATATCCCCAAGTTCATCAACTGCACGGCGGTTCCTAAGCCCTCGGCAGTTCCACGCTAACAGATTCATTGCTATCGGCGGGGCTGTGACCCAGCCTCCACTGTTAAAACATCAAATTTCACCCCTCTTTGCTTTTTGTTAAAATTTGTCTCCTTACCCTCCCCTTCTAAATCTTGAAAAGTTCTCTTTAAAGAAGTCACCCTCCTGCCTTCCTTAGGACGACCAGAGGAGAGACCACCCTTCCCTTTTGCTTGGTTTCTAATAGTTGACCATGTGTACCCACTTTTGATTTGTCTTTTCCCTTCTTTCAATATACCTTGCTGCTCTACCAATGAATCACCCAAACCCTCTTCTGCACCAAGCCGAGTTGGATGCCCACCCCTATTAATATTTACTCTTTCTTCACCTTCCTTGGACCCACCCTCACTTGAGTCAAATCTTGCAATTTCCTTGTCAATTTCCTGTACTTGAGTATCAAAATCCAGCCTTGAAGGTTCTTTGTCACTAAAGCCAACACCCCCGGTGGTTGCTCCACCTAGAGCTGGAGCAGTCCGTAGAGTATCATCACATTCATCCTCCACTTCTTGCGTATTGAGACTTCCCCTAGCCCCCATCCGCTCCACCTCAATGTCATGGGAAAAGACCATAGGTTCATGGTTGCCATCACTGCCCTCTTGCACAACTTCATTGTCCTACCCACTATCCTCTGTTTCACTATCATTCTTATCAAAACCAGCCACCTTAACCACCGATTTCCTAGCTAGATTTGGTGTTGCAGCCCTCATCCATGACCCAAATTGTTGTTCAGCTTCCTTTAATGTATGCTTGCCCTTTAACTAGATTAGACATTCCCTATCCATGTGAGTAAGCTTGCCGCACCAATGACATATATTGGGCATTCTCTCATACTTAAAACATACCCAGCTGTCTTGTCCATCCCTTAGAGCTAATTTTCTTCCTCGACACAAAGGTTTAGTAATATCAATACCCACTCTGACATGGACAAAGTTGCTACCTTCATACACCTCCTTATCTGGATTATTCTCAAACACCTTACCTGCTGCAAAAACAATACTCTTTGTAGCACTAGAAGAAATCCCTATAGGTAAGTTATGCACTTGAACCCACATACAAGTAGTCTCAAACTTTAGCTGACTCAAATTTGTATGTTTTTTAATCCTTTTCAAAGCCACAAGGTGTTTGTCGAAAGTCCAAGGTTCCCCTTTCATGATATGCTCCACATCCCCTTCATCCCTGAAAATAAACAACACCCTGTGGTCTCCCATGTCCCTAACTTCAAAACCCCTTCTGGTTCTCCATATGCCCTTTAGAGTTTTAGCTATTGCCTCCATACTCAGCATCCGCCCTGTATAAAACCTTGCTACCAAGAAGAACTTGCTTTCCCCAACACTCTCCTCCACAACAAAATGACTCCCCTAAGATTCTGACAACGAAAATTTCTCCCACAGACCCGGTAGAGACTCCATCTTCTTACTCTCACTTCGAAGGTCCTAAGAGCAGCTGCCTTATCGCCTCACTCACAAGGAGTAGACACAGTATTCTCCTGGTGGCTAGGGCTGCGTGAGTTGCCTCCCTAGGTCAGAGAAACACAAGCCATTCCCTTAAATTGCAACCTAGTTTTTATTTTTCACCTTTTTGCTATCTTAATTGGATGTCTAAGCCTAAAGTTATGATCAAAATATTTATTTATACGTGCACAGAAAAATCCTAATTCTAAAACTGGACCAAATTTATTTATTTTTCCCTCCAATTGCCTTATTTGGTTTGATTGATTCAAACCATAATTATTAAATCCGTGCCAAACAATCAGTTATAAATCTTGAAATCCATGAATCAAAGCATTATTAAGAATGTTTTGGTATAAAATACCAGATATTTAATGACCCGTAACCCATTATCAAACCGTATAAACCGATAGATAAGAGAAAAAAAAAATACCATGTGTATTTGTGAAAAAACTCAAAAAGACTAAACTAAATTATTGAAGTCTTTGAACTTTGAATTCATCAGTTGTATTTGGGGATTTAAATAATTTTGTTATGCTCTAGGGTTTAATGATTAATTTAAAAAAAAAAAAAATTCTATGAGATATGTTGTTTCAAGACTTTTGAACTATATAACTTGGTTATTGGATGATTTATGTTAATGATGTGGTTTTTTTTTTCTCCAACTTCATGTCATATGATGTAATTTTTTATTATTATAATTTATTAATTTACCTAAATGGAGTATTTTTACATTATTTTATTTGCTTTAATAATTATAAAATATATTATTTAATGAACTAATAAACCTACAATTCAACCAATGAACCACGGGTTGAACCAATGAATCAGTGACCAATTTTTCAGTCAGGTTAACCTTCGATACAATTTTGATTACTATGATTTAGACATCTTGTTGGTCTTTGAGTTTGAGTTGGTTTAGCCTACTTGAATTAGAGTCAATCCTTATGTTTTAGATAAAACCTATTAGCATGTAAAGCTTCCATTGCTTGTAAAATATAGACAATTCATAATTAGTCATGAAATAACATAAAACTATTTCTAAAAAAAAAAAAAAAAACATAAAACTAAATATGAGAGTACTTCTTTCTTTTTCTTTTTTGAGAAATAATTACAACATGCTGCTAATCTCGCAGCTCGAACCCTTTCCCCCTAAACCCTCAAGCACTTTGTACATGGGGAGGTGTCAATTCAACTACAAGGCCTTTGGCAACTATGAGAGTACTTTAATCGATATATTTCATGCACATTAAAATCATATTATAAATTCTTATAAAAATTACATTTTAATCTTATAGTGTATAAGGATAAAAAAAATTAACTCTACAATTTAAAAGTAACAAATAAAACCCTAAGGTTTGAAAAATAACCAATTAAACTTAAACTTATTTAATTGGAATGATTTTGTATTTGAGGTTTAATATAGACTAAGGTTTAAAATTGTTACCTTAATTTTTGTGCCCTTAAACCATTATTATTATTATTATTATTATTATTATTATTATTATATCTTAAGTGAGGGAAGGGGATTCGAATCCTAAGCCTCCGTAAGAGACCAACAAAAAAAGGGGGGGGGGGGGGGGGGGGTGTTAGATCTTGGCTTATTATTTTCATTTCATTATTTCTCACACACACCTCTAATTGGATTTTAAATATGCAATGTCCTAGACAGGTGTCTCTGTTTTTTTTTTTTTTTTTTTTTTTAAAGGAAGGGCATGGGCTCTGCGCACAGCATTATCAATTTGCCCTTTCCATCCAATATTTTTTTAGTCTCCAATTGCCCAACAATCACACTATTCGG
The DNA here is from genome assembly GCF_932294415.1 of Quercus robur. NCBI lineage: Eukaryota > Viridiplantae > Streptophyta > Magnoliopsida > Fagales > Fagaceae > Quercus > Quercus robur. The sequence continues at coordinate 31,889,582 of NC_065534.1, read as the reverse complement.
CACTATTGGACCGGAGTTCACTAAAGGATTGTGGGTATTTCTTGGGCTTGAAAGGATTGATAGTCTCCCTCCTTTCTAAATAAGCTAGTTGTTAGTATGCACATTGTTGCGTACAATACATACAAATTATTTTTGAATTGAAAACGTGAATTCAGTATAAAAAGTTTGAAACTGAAATTGTTACTTAAAGATACTATTTTAATTCAAAAATTAAATTGTATGTACTTTGTGTGTAATAGGGCAGTGTGTAATATACATTGCTCTTCTAAATATATATATAGAATAGACGGTTGATTCTGTTTCTGGGATCACATCTCACATGTTCCAAGCCTAAAGAATTCATAAATTAATTGCTTTCCTTTTAATTTAATATTATATACACAATTTTTCTTACAACATTTTTATAAATTGTTAATATGACAAATTCTTATTACTTCTCATTTAGGCCTACTATTGACATAATTTTTATACATATCAATAACTACTAACCACATTAATAATTTGTAAAAAAATTTGTTAAAAAGTTTTAACTCTAGCATTTCCCTTTTTTATAATAGGTTCAATACTATTTTAACCTATGACATTCATTCAATGATGATTATTCTTTATTATCATCAAACTAAACATTAATTGGTTTTGGTTTAAGCAGGATTCAAAATCCAAATTTTTTAACCTACAACAAAAGACTTTTTAGTTGAGCTAACTATAACCCATTAGTAAATTAATTGTTAATTGCCTAATTCAATTCCCACAATTTTTTTTTCTAGTTTTATATTACATTGGTTGATTTTTATCAAAGGGATAGTTGCCACTTTATAGTAAGAGAAATATATAGAGTAATAATAAAATGAAGATATAGGATGAGCAAAGACCGGTGACCATCTTTTTATGAAAAATCTTATGTTTTACGAAGCTTATAAAGTGATTTATTTTTTTATTTTTTTTATCATGAGCTGATACTTTGCTCTCTCTCTCTCTCTCTCTCTCTCTCTCTCTCTCTCTCTCTCTCTCTCTCTCTCTCTCTCTCTCTCTCTCTCTCTCTTTAATGCAAAAGGGCCCACCAAAATTATCGCATACTTATCTCAACCTTCCATCTAGTTAATAGGGTTTAGATGTTCTTCATCATCTAGTGAAGGCAAAAAGATAAGATTTTGACTGTCATGTAGGCCAGGCTTCTATGTTCTTTCAACAAAGATAAATCATACGATATATGAAGAATTTTTATTGGACGATTTAATATTTCTCTTATGATTTTCAGTGGCTTAAACTCAAACTACTACAAACTTGAGAACTACCAATGTCCAAATCTATGAGGCTTGGGATTTGTTTAAAGACAATCTTCGCCCAACAACTGAGTATGGTATTTCTATGGAGAACCTAGAGGTAAGTGAAGTTCAAAGGGAGAGAGAGGATGAGCAAAGTTATGCATGTCATGAGTTTTGGTCTTTGTTAGGTATATAATGGGTTGATAATCTCTTAAGGTTTCATCAAGCTAAATGGGAAAGCTTTCGTGAGTTTTAGTCGTGATGCCATGGATTATCTAGGCCTCCCTTTTTATAGGCGAGATTAGGGATTCTTTTCCCTGTAATACCTGATATAAGAACAAAATTCCATGGGTCATAGGTCCTTGATTGGTCTTTATAAGTGTAGGCTTTATTACTAATTAAAGTGGGTATTTGAGAAGAGAAAGTACTTCATGGTTTTAGTCGTGGATAGGAGAGATTCCTCATGTGGAAGAATAGAGGATGGGCAATGGCTAAATGCACAGACATTCTTGACTTTAGTAGGGAAAAACATGGTGGTTGAGAGCAATAATGGTGATAGATGCCAAATTAGTAGGTGACTAGTTCAATAATGTAAAATGGACTTCACATTCTTATGGAAGACTTGCCTTCATACTTTTGGTGTGTATTTGTTTCTTTGCAAACGTTACACCCAAAAGGGCCGTAGAGAATGTGACGAACTCATACTTTCCTCCCCCTCCCTCCAAACCTTACAACCTATGAGTTTGAATTGTAATTGGTTGAGTCTTGTTGCAAGCTTGGGTTACTGATTGAGTCCTCTAAACTATGGATTTTGCTAATCAACTTAAGTAACTTGGGCAGCGGCAAACTTGGTGGCTATTAGATCCATTTACGTTAGCCATTCTTGCCTTGTTTCGAAAATTGGTGCCTAATTTTTATTATCGTGTAGGAATTCGCCTTTAACTTTCTCATGGGCCGCTTTGATTTGGGCTTGCCAATCTTGATATATCCTGATAAGAAAAAATGGGATCGGAGTAGGAATTAACCATTCTATCTTCGTATAATTTTTATTCTTCTATTGTTGCTATATATAAGGTGAATTTAGTTTCCTTACTAAATAAGAGAATAATATTTTAATCATGGCAAGGAAATACCACAATCGAACGGGGCATGACCACAAAATGCAGTGGTATAAGTTTTTTAGTTTTATTTTTGAGAAATGCAGCGGCATAAGGGTTTTATTTTTTTATTTTTTTTATTTTTTTTTTTGTTTCTTCTACAGTATAAAGCCTATGAATTGAAGCTGGACTCAACAAGTTGAGAGAGCCATGAGCTAAGATCCATGAGCTAAAAGCCCGTGGCTCATGATGTTTACAGCACAGATAATACTTGATACACACAATTTTACATGTACCTCATTTTTTAACTAAAATTGTGACTTGGAAGTCATGATTTTTAAGTTCAAAATTGTGATTTGAAGTCACAGTTTTTATTCAAAAATAGGATGTATATAAAATTATATGTAATATTTGTGTATAATAAACACAACCTTTAGCGCACAATAGAGTCGATTAAGGTCTTTTTTCATAGCCCATTAAAAATAAAGTCCTTTATCGTTAGTTCCTAAAGGAAGGGTATGTTTCATGGTTAGTCCCTTAAAAAAGTCCTTCATGGTTAGCCCCTTAAAAAAGTCCTTCATGGTTAGCCCCTTAAAAAAGTCCTTCATGGTTAGCCCTTACAGCAATATAATGCTAAAGAGAAAATTCTACACTAGAACTTCAAACCATAGTTTAAATTAGAAGTAAATTTTCGCTCCAAACAAATCAACCTTCCCTTTTGAGATTCAAGCTTATATTTAACGCCAATACCATAAAAAAGTAACAGTGGCACAGAAAATTTAAGGCAAATTAACCAAAACAACCATTATTCCACACTTTGACGGAAGTGGATATGCAAAACCCGTGTTTCGGCCCTTCCTGTTTTGAGCTTATCATTAAGGAAGAGACTATTGTTTCCTCTTTGTAGTTCTGTTTGTTTTGTAAATAAAATTTCTTGTTCATCCAAAAAAAAAAAAAAAAAAATACAATATGAGAATAACTTTTTTCAAAAATAATATAGCTAAACCTAAACCCAACAATACATTCCAGCTTCTTGTTCCTTTTTATTGATACTATAATTTAACAGCCACAAATGCCTCTTTTGAGCCTTTGTCCATTTTTGCTCATTCGCAGCTGCATAGGTTGCAGGTGCAGTTTGATTCACACTTGCAGCCGTTCTCCGCTCCAAAACTTATCTCAGATCCCTCTAAATGGCTGCAATGACAGTGAAAAAACTTAATTAATTGTCCAAACCAATCTGTAAAATAAAAATCATTTTCTACTGAGACTTAGCAACAAGGTTTATCGATATTTCCATAGCTAGCATTTTCCCTTGAAAGATTGGAGCTGATAATGACCTCATGTGTCCACTTCTTCATTTTGTTTTGTACTCTTGATTTCTACAAGAAACTGGAGAGAGAATCTGAGACAGACCTTCAGTTACGACAAGGAATACTCATAAATCCATGTCACAAGCACCTTAGAATGATAGAATTAATCTCTTAGATATATTCTAAGCTATTGACTGAATATATTACTGATCGTTTATAAAACTTGAAAGGTCTACCTAGTAATCAAGACCTCTTTATCTTCAATATACATAGTATAATTAGGTGCTATTTCATTGTGACATTTTATTAACTAATTAAGGAGTCCTTTTCATACGTATTTTCGATAATAATTTACCTGCACAAGAAATTAAAATACAATTTCCCCATAGAGGCAAATTGAAAAGATTCAATTGCACACCTGAATCTGAATAATGCTTCACTAAGAAGAAGTCATAGACGTAATTGGCCTACGGTTCTCCCACGTGTACGGTGGATAGCCACCCTCTATGCCCTTACCTGCACTATAAAAGGAAGCTGAGGTCTTTACTTCAAAACTCGTCCAAGAGTGAGTGAATTCAATCCCCGGTAAAATATTTTCCAATCCTTCTTTACGGTAGTCTGAAGAAAATGTCTTCCACTGGCCGGAGGAAACTGTGATTGTGGCTCTAGCTGTAACTGCGGCAGTGGCTGAAACTGGTATATACTCTACTTTCATAACCTTTGCAATCATTGTAAAATTTGTTTTCCTTGGAAATGAACTTCTCATTATGGCACAATACATATGTTATTGATTTACTATTTGTTCTACCGTTTGATAGTGATAGGGTTAGGCTAGTTTCATTTTCCCTCTCTTTCTTTTCATTATCAAATTCTTAGTTCTTGTTTCTTGGACTAATTTTTTTTTTTTTTTGGTCATGTTCTTGCAGCAAAAGCATGTACCCTGGTCTCTCAGAGAAGACCAGCACTGAGACCATCATCATTGGGGTTGCACCTGCAAAGATGTACGCGTATTTTACATTTACATGATGAGTGATACTAGACATATTATAACTGTATATAAAGGCACTTATGTATATTCTATTACTTGAGAAATACAATACAATCATTCAGTATTTCTAACATGGTATCAGAGCAGTGTAACAATGATAATCAAGTAAATGTGTAGGAATAAATCTTACCCGAGTTGAGTAACGAGGTGGAATGTCTTGTGCAAGATCTTCAGGCGGATCAAGAGCAGGGGACCCAAGCTCAGGGTTGGGTAGCTCGTCTTCAACCTGTGCATCTTCCACCTGTTCATTAAAAGGTGAACTAGGAAAGGGATCAAAGGTATTTGGTGGTTGGACAGAAAAGTCTATAGGAGGATCCGGAGCAACTATAGGAGGATCAGGAGCAGTTACAGAAGGAATATGTGCCTTATCTGGAAAAAGATCTAAAATAGAGGAGGAAGATAGGGAGGCACGGAAGTGAGAGAGCTCGACAAAGGAGCGATGTCCCAAAAGACAACATTGCGGGAGATTTGAAGACGATGAGAGATAGGATCATAACATCGATACCCCTTTTGAGTTTCGCCATAGCCAAGAAAACAACAAAACCTTGACCGAGGCTCAAGTTTGTTATACTCATGTGGCTGAAGAAGAACGAAAAAAGCAGAACCGAAGGAGCGAAGGTGGTGATAGTCTGGAGGTGACCCAAAAAGGCGCTTATATGGAGTTTGATTTTGAATAACAGGACTTGGAATGCGATTAATAGCATGAACAGCATGAAGGACAGCTTCACCCCAAAAAGGAGCAGGAACTTTGGCAGAGAGAAGAAGAGCACGAACAGTGTCAAGAATATGACGAAGTTTTCGTTCGGCTCTACCATTTTGCTGAGAGGTACCTGGACAAGTTAGTTGATGAACAGTGCCATAGGAATGCAAAACAGCTTGGAAAGCATATTGAGTGTACTCAAGAGCATTATCAGATCGAAAAATTTTGATACGTTTGGAAAATTGAGTTTCAACCATTTTTGCAAAATTAGAATATACTTGCAATAACTCAGAACGATGTTTCATATTAAAAATCCAGCTATAGCGAGAGCAATCATCAACAAAGACAACAAAATATCGAGATCCACCAATACTAGAGACAGAGGAAGGCCCCCAAACATCAGAATGAATAAGGTCAAAGATATCAGTGGATATTGATTCACTAGTATTGAAAGGTAAAGTTGGTTGTTTTCCTAACTGACATGAAACACAATCAAAATTTTCTATAGACACTTAACCTAACAAACCTCTAGAAGCCAATTGTTGTATTCGAGAGGAAGATACATGACCAAGTTGAGCATGCCAAAGTGCAAGGGAAGGAGTAGAAGAAACTGCAGTAGCTGCAACAACAGAAACATGAGCAATAAGTGGAAGACGAAGGTTGTCCACGGGAAACATACGCCCAACTCTAGGACCGGTCCCAAGCTCCTGTCCCGTCCTTGGATCCTGCACAATACACCCAGAATAATCAAAGATAATGCGATAATCTAACTCAGCTAATTGTCCCACAGAAAATAAATTGTAAGAAAGGTCAGGAACATTAAAGACACCAGGAACCGAGAGATTGGAGGTCGAAACGGAACCTATATTATGACCAAACATAGTAGAACCATTTGCTGTGTGAATATTAAGAGGGTGTGGTGCAGGTTTAAGTTCATAAAATAAGGACTAGTGAGGAGTTATGTGATTACAACAAGCAGAATCCATAAGCCAAGAGGAAAGAGACATACCAAATAAAGCTGAGAGAAAAGAGGAATAAGATGCATTACCAACCATACGAATGACATTGGCGATGATATTTTTAAGGTCATCTGTGGACATGGTGAAAGTGCGTCCTGAAGACTTAGACTGTGCAGAGATGGGAGCTATTGGTTGGACACTCTTAGTGTTAGCAACAGTAGCAGCGGAAATTGACACAGCTGATTTGTTGCGATGATAGCAAGTCTCAATATTGTGGCCAAAACGTTTACTAGATTGTCGGCGATGATTATTGCAACAAGAAGAAGACCTGTCCTTATTTTTCATTTAGAAGCAAAATATGCAGAAATGGACTGCAAAAATGAAATCTACGCGAAAAACTTGGTAAGGAGCACCTGGAATGCAAAAAGTCAACCCTGAGAAAAGTCAACGGTCAACGGTCAACCACTATGATGACGCCAGCAGGATGACGTAAGCTGAAAACCTTCGCTAGGGCTGACGTGGATGATGACGACAGCGATGACGTCAGTAGGTGCACAGCGGCGCGTGGAGCGCGTGAGGTGCGTGAGTCAATCTCACTGGAAATTTGGTCGGCGCGTGAGAGCGCATGGAGATTCCGATCAGGCCGATTTTTCTCCAGTTATGTAGATCGGAGAAAGACGATTCCGATGAAGGCGGCAGTGAGTTGATCGGAGCAACACTGGTGGCGCGTGAGGAGCGTGGATAAGCTTCGGAATCTTTGACCGGCGCGTGGAAGCGCGTGAATAGTCAGTTGGTGGTGATTCCGGCGGCTTTGTGTAGATCGGTTGAAGATCTACCCGATGATAGGTCTTATGTCTTAATCGGAGATCTGGTGTGGAAGATCCGACGAAAGCAATGATCTTGGTGGCGGTGATCGAGCTTCTGGCGGTGAAGATTCAACCTTTGCACCTCTGACGACGATGGAACAGTCAGGAGAGGGCACGGGAAAAGGTTTACTGACCGATGAAGTCGAGGCAGCGGAAAATACCAACGAAGACAGGACTGTAAGACACAAGAAAATTAGAGCAATGGCTCTGATACCATGTTAGAAATACTGAATGATTGTATTGTATTTCTCAAGTAATAAAATATACATAAGTGTCTTTATATAGGAGGCAGAGTGTGTAGTACAAGTAAGTGTGCTATACAAGTAAACAAGGTGGGCCTAAAGCCCACATACCCTAATACACGTTAACAATAACTTTTATTACATTAACCTTGTAAACTGATTTGTTGTCATTGACATGTTTTTGTTTTGTGATAAAATTGATAATAATTTTAGTATTCTCTGTACCAAATATGTGTATCGCATGGTGTATATATATAATGAAATGGGATTAATGGTATATGGAAATGAATTAAATTTTTCACTATCATTGCAGCCAATCTGAGGGGTCTGAGATGAGCTTTGGAGCAGAGAATGGCGGCTGCAAGTGTGGATCAAACTGCACCTGCGACCCATGCAGCTGCAAATGAGCAAAGATGGACAAAGGCTCAAAAGAACCATCTGTGGCTGTTAAATTATAGTACTAATAAAAAGGAGGAAGAAGCCGGAATGTATTGTTGGGTTTAGCTGTATATATTATTGTAAATAAAACAACCACCGCTTTTGCATGTCCGTTTCGTTTCCTTCAAATTGTTGACTGTTGCAATGGCCACTGTGGTTTGTCTTTAATTTTCTGTGACACTTCTATACTTTTTTATGGGTATTGGAGTTAAATATAAGATAGATTCTCAAAAGGAAAGTTGATTTGTGGGGAGCTAGCGAAACTTTAGTACTAATTTTGATTATGGTTTTTAAGTTTTAGTGTAGAATTTTCTCTTTAACAAAATATTGTTGTAGTTTTGTAATACTATGAAACACACCCTTCCTTTAGGGAATAACCATGCATGCAGAAGGACATTTTTAGTTTTAATCCACTCTATTGTGCCCTATTAACATCAAGAGCTGCGGGATTTTAGCTCAGCGTAAGTCTCTGTCTTTTCCAACTTGTCGAAGAAACAAAAGAAGAAAAAATGAAACAAAAATATAAGAGCTACTATTGATATTAACATATGCCGCTGCATTTCTGCTTACACCAAAAACTGATTGGTATCTTGGTTTAATGATAAAAAGTTATCATTAAAAGCGGACGTCATAAGTTGAAACTCTCTAAAAAAAAAAAAAAAAAAACTTATGCCACTACATTTTGTGGTCATGTCTCGTTTGACTCAAAGCCATTTTAGAGTTAATTTAAACTTTAAAGCATCCTATAATTAGCATATAGTTAATTCATATAAGAAAAATTCAACTTAAAAAAGAACCAAGCGAATTTCCATATGAATTTTTAGCAAATGTTTTAAAAACATTGAATTTTCTTTCAAATGCTGTTAGTTTCAACTCAATTGGATGTCTAAGTTGAAAGTTATGATCAAAATACTTAGACGCATGTAGAAAAATCCTGATTCTGAAATTTGACCAAATTTTATTTGATTTTTTTCCCTCTCCATTTGCCTTCTTTCCTTGATTGATTAGGTTTACCCACATTTTTTAGGTCTTTGAGTTTTATTTGGGTTCCGCCTAATTGAGTTAGAGTTCATCCTTATGTCTGAAATAAAGCAATTGTAAAAACTACATTTTAAATCTTATGATTTATGAGCGGTAACGAATTAATTCTATAATTTAAAAAGTAACAAATTAAAACCTAAGGTTTCAAAAATAACAAATTAAACTTAAACTTATTTAAGTGAAATAACATTGTATTTGAATTTTAATAAGGACTAAGGTTTTAATTGCTAAATTAATTTTTATTTTCCTAGACTTAATATTATTATTATTATTATTATTTATATATTGTAAGTGAGGGAAAGTTAGATCATTGGGTTACTAATTTCATTTTAAATGATTTCTCACATGGGCTCCCCGCCCAGCTGGCCCAACAATCACACCATTCGGCCCTATTGGACCTGAGTTCGCCAAAAGATTGTGGGTATTTCTGGGGCCTGAAAGGATTGGTGGTTTCCTCTTTCTTTTTTTTCTTTTTTTCTTTTTTTATATAAATTTATTTAAGAAAAGGTTTCCCTTTCTTATTCTTTTTATTTATTAGGTAATATTACAGACACAAACTATTTTACAACATTTTTACAAATTGCTGATGTGGCTTAGCATTTACCAAATAATTATTGGTAAATAAAAATGTTATATTAATGATGGCCAAGATTAGAACTAGTAAGAATTTGCCACATCAATAATTTGTAAAAATATTATAAAATAGTTTGTGTCTGTAGCATTACTTTTATTTATTTATTTATATTTTTAGAATCGTTTCCCTTCCTTCTAAATATACATAGAACTAGTATCTAACCCGTGCTATGCACGGGAACCTATTTATTTGTGAGGTAGACTAAAATAATTTTATAAAAAATTTAATAAACTACACTATTGCATGATTTACTCTTGTATAACTTCAATTTGTATTACAATTTGATGAAGAAGTCATTACTTGAACGTACAATAACTTACAAAAAAATTGTCAAACAATTTAAGATATTGCAAAAAAAAAAAAAAAAAACTTAAAATACATATATTAAAACTTTTGAAAGGCCAAAAAATATTAAAAAATCATATGATTCACTGCTTAAAAATTATTGAAAAAAAAATATGACTAAACAATAGAGAAATATAAGAGAAAGTTGAGTTACATTCGAAAGAATAATTTCAATTATTGCAAGCATTTTATCTTGTAAAAAATAGCTAAAGAAAGTTTGGTGGTTCATGTACGAAAATTAGTTTTTAAAAAATACATGAAAAATCATAAAATAAATCTTTTTTTAACAAAGTAAAGGAGAAGAAAATAACATAAGAAGAGCTCATACCTATATAGATGATTAGAATAGACGGTTGACTTCGTATAAAAAAAAAAAAAAAAAAAGAATAGGCTGTTGACTCCGCTTCTAGACTGGAATCATGTACACCTCACGTTTTCGGAGCATAAAGAATTCATAAATTAATAGAGTTTCAATTGCTTGTTAAGTTTAAACTAAACAAAAATAATTTTATTTAAATATTGTGCTGACATGGAAAATTGTAAGAGTTTCAGAGGTTTCGGTTATATATATATATATATATATATATTGTAAGGACTCAATTTGTAACGATCCCAATCTGATATTGGGTTCGAACGTTAAATGCCCAAACAATAAAATTTGTAGAGCGTGGGTTGAAAAGCCAGGCCTTGGTCACCGGACAGTGGTTAGTTAAGGCATTCATGGTGGACGCATAAAGGTGAGCCATGTTTACCTAGAAAGTCTTTCTCCTCGGCACGGCCTGGGAGGCTCTGGTTCTTGGCCTTTTTTCCCAGCCCCTTTTTCTGGAATGCTTACTTCTCTTTTTATACTAGCCTTTACCCTCCCTCCAACGTCCACGTGTAGGTCCAGCTTTCTAAGACTGATACTTGTCCAATCAGCCCATACCCAAAGTGGTTGGGGGTGGTTGTAAAAGTTGAAAAGCATTGCTCTGTTAGGCGCAGAGTATTTAATTGCAGTAATGGCAACCTTTCCCTGGTCCTTTGTCGTCATACTGTTCAGGGGTCTTTTCTCTATCAATGCGGAGGTGTTCAACTTTTCCTCAAACTGTTCTTATACCGTACTTGCCCTTTCTTTCAGGAGCGCTTTGGGATGCTGAGGACAGAATCGTCCTTGGCTATATCTCTAGGCCATTTGGACTTTCATTATATGTTTTCGACCATGTTCCTCCTCGGCTTGGGCCTTGAGCCCTAACATAAGTAGGCCGGGATCACAAGTTCTCTGGCCCCACATATATATATATATATATATAGATGATTAGAATAGACGGTTGACTTCTTATAAAAAAAAAGCAGTTGACTTTTGATTTTAAAAAAAGAAAAGAAAAAAAAAAAGAATAGGTCGTTGACTCCGCCTCTGGACTGGAATCATGTACATCTCACGTTTTTGGAGCATAAAGAATTCATAAATTAATAGTTTTCCATATTTTTTTTAATGAAAAATGTTAAAGTCACGAACTATTTTTAAAACTTTTTTATAAGCTGCTAATATAGTAGGTGGTTATTAATAAATAAAAGGTGATGTGGGTCCAAATAAGAATCTATAAGAACATTAATAGTTTGAAAAAATGTTGTAAAATAGTTTGTGCATGTAAGTTGTAGAATTATATATATATATATATATATATTAATAGTAATATTATAGACAATTTTTTTTTTTAAATATTTTTACAAACTGTTGATATGACAAATTTTTATAGTTCTCATTTGGGCCCATTACTAAAATAATTTTTTTTACTTACTAATAACTACTCACTACATCAACGATTTTGTAAAAAAAGTTATAGCTCTAACATTTTCCCTTTTTTTTTTAAATTATTGGGCCAAGATATCAATTACCAATAACTACTCACTATATCAACAATTTTGTAAAAAAAGTTATAACTCTAACATTTTTTTTTTTAATCATTAGGCCAAGATATCAATTGATTTTTGGTAAATTAATTGCTAATTGCCTCGTTCCCACAAATTTTTTTTTTTTTAGTACAGTGGTTGATTTTCATCAAAGGGATAGTTTCCACTTTATAGTAACTACAGAAGAGAAAGATAAAAAGAAAATTTTAAAAAGAAAGAAAGAAAAACAAGATAAAGGATGAGCAACGACTAGTGACCATCTTTTTATGCAGTAGCTTATGTTTTACAAAGCTCATAAAGTGATTTTTTTTTCAATGAGTTGATACTTTGCGGGGTTTTTTTTTTTTTTTTTTTTTTTTTTTTTTTGAGTAAAAGGGTCCTTCAAACTTATCTCATCCTTCTATCTAGTTGATAGGGTTGAGATATTCTTCATCTAGTGGAGGCAAAAAGATAAGATTTTGACTGTTTTCAATATGATGTAGGACTTTTATGTCCTTTCAATAAAAATAAATCATAGGACATATGAAGAATCTTTATTGTATTTGGTTTATACACGTACAAGAAAAATTTGGGTGCTTTCATATTTCTCTTATGGTTTCCAATGGCTTAAACCCAAACTCCCACAAACTCGAGAACTGCTAGTAATAAGGTCCAAATCTATGAAGTTTAGGATTTGGTTAAAGACAACCATCGCCCCACAATTGATTGTGGTATTTTTATGCAGAACCCGAAGGTAAGTGAAGTTCAAAAGGAGAGAGAGGATGAGCAGAGTTGTGCATGTCATGAGTTTTTGTCTATGTTAGGGTTTTTTTTTGTTTTGTTTTTTTTTGTTTTTTTTTTTTTATACCAGGCAAAGAGTTTATATTACAAAATTAGGAGTCTGTCTTGCTATTATATCAGCAAGTTTCCTACTTTCAGCTAATACAATATCTGAAGTTCTCAAAATTGCAACTAACATAGTGTTGCTTAGTAATATTATATATGTCTTCTAATAAAGTTTCAATCCACCAAGGCTAATGGGTCTTAGTTCTCCAAAAGAGTTGGATTTCCTTTCAATTAGTTAGTGAAAGCTTGGATTTGTGTATAAACACGAGCTTGTTTAGACCCCCAAATTAAAATTACGGCTAAATTGCTTTTACTCTAACTTATCTAAATGCTGAGCAAGAGTAAATGAAGCACAATAAACTGATAACAACTCTAGTGCATAAACATGAATAACCAACAATAAAAGTAAAGCACAAGAGTAAGGGAAGAGAGATGCAACCACAAGATAACACTAAGACATGTTATCGAAGAGGAAACCGAAAAACTCTGCAAAACACCTCTCCACCGCCCTCCAAACGATAATCGATCCACTAGAGAATAAAGTTAGAGTACAAAAATCGAAGAACTCAGCGAAAAACCTCTCTGCCGCCCTCCAAGCGATAATTGATACACTAGAAAATAAAGTTGGAGCACACGAATAACAAAAGGCACTCCAAGCCTAGTCTACCCAATGTACTTGAGCCCTCTAAGCTCCTGCTATCAACGAACTTCTCGGAATCATGTCTTCTCTAGCTTTCTGGATCCCACAATACGCCCAATTGCATCCGCCAAGCCTTACCGGCTTCTTTTGGCAAATCCCCAAAACTTCCCAAGTTCCAAAACATTCTCTACACTCTAAAAATGTATAGATTATGTTTGGGTACAAATCTCTTCTCAAGGTATGACAATGGGAGAGGGCATGAGAAGATGCTAGAATGATTTCTCACTAAATATGAGTAGCTCTCTCTTTAAAAGATGGGTGTGTGTGTTGTAGAAAACCTATTTAGGGTTTTTCTCTCTGAATGGCCTCCTTCCAATTTGTGGGTAATGAGGGTATATTTATAGTATGGGTGAAGGGTAAGAAAGTTATACTTAAAAAATCCTCCAAGTAGAATGTTTCGCGAGTATTTTGTGGGAAGGTCTTACCCACGAGACACTTGCGAAAACGACAGCCTAACATGACTCTTCAGCTTCCAACATGTGCTTCTCAAATGGTTATTTTGCAAGTAAGCTTCTAGCGAGACACTCACGAAATCCATTGATTCTTCATTTTATGCTTGATTCTTCACCAACTTAATATTAAACCCAATACAATAAAATCCCACAAAATGCAAGGAAATAAATTAATGCAATTACAATACTTTTTGTCATGGAATAAAGCCAATATAAAACATAGTTGTAAATTACAACTTTACAGTTAAGATCACCACTCTTAGGAGCCCTAAATGTGCTATGTGTAGTAGAGCCTCACGGATTGCAGCAAACTTTGCTTTCTTAGAGTCTTAGAATGCTGTAAGAAAGGCTTTTCTGACAAGCTGGATTCCTTCTTTTGTTGTACCTATCTAGGCAGCACCTCTTTTTCCCCTGACTAGCTTTCTGGAAACTTCAACTTGACACAACAGTTGCCAATCTTCTTGGTAAGACCAGGCAGGAAGAAGATGTTGGTTACCTCCCTTTGTTGTTTGATCTTGACCTGTAAATTTTCAATAAAAGCAGCATTGTACCTATGACTCTGTGAGTTAAAGCACTTGAGGTTAGCATAACCTCATTTATATTTGGAACTTTCCCTTCGAAAACGATGTCATTTCTATGATTCCATATGCACCAAAGAGTGACAAGTAATGTAGGAATGTAATTCTTAATTCATTGTTCCTTATTGCTTCCTTGGATCTAGCAACTAATCCAATCAGTTATGGTGTGGTAAGGGAGATTGTCTATTCTAATGATTAATTCATAACCTAACTAGACAGCTTTAGTGAAGGGGCACTGAAAAACAGGTGGTCTAAGATTTTCCTATCTTCTTGACAAAAAGGGCAGGTATCAAAGCAATTTATGCCTCTAAGGATAAGTGTATTTCTTACAAGGAGGGCAGAATGTAAGATTTTCCAAATAAAATGCTGAATTTTTTGTGGGAGTGGAAGTTTCCATATAGTTTTCCAAACTTCCTGGGGGAAAGGAGTTGGGGTTGGTTAAGGTGGAAGGTTTTCATTAAGGAGGATAGAGTAAGCTTTTTTCACTTGGAATTGCCATTGGCGGAATAAGGCCAAATAATTTTATCTTGGAATTCTGATGGAACAGTCTTTGTTAGGGTTATAATGGGTTAATAATCTCTTAAGGATTTCATCAAGCTAAAAAGGAAAGCTTTCGTGAGTTTTAGTTGTGATGCCATGGATTATCTAGGCCTTCCTTTTTATAGGTGAAGTTAGGTGTTAGGACATATGTGATTTACTTCACTATTTTATGTAATTGACTAATCTTTTGACAAAACACACTTTACTTGTATTTAGGTAGAACTAGGATGTGTTTAATATTTCAAAAAACTTTGTTTCAAGATCAAGTGTTGAAGCCATACAAGTTTGTCCAAGATTCAAGTCTGAAAAGTGCCTGTCATTAAAGCTCAACAGCTAGCTCGACAGCTAGCCATCTATCGAGCTTGAAAAGTTGTTCAGACCCTTGGCTCGACAACAGCTCGACAGATAGGGTATCTGTCGAGGTTTATGAAAAACAGAATTTCAAATCTATTTTAACTCTAATCCGTGATTGTATGTTTAGGTTTTCTTTCTCACAACCCTAGACATATAAAATGATTATTTTAAGGGCCGTCAACGAGGACACAAGTTGCACAAGTGTTGAGCAAAGTTTGTTCAAGCAAATTGTGACTGAAGACAGAGTTTTGCCCTAGTTCATCTTTCTTGTGAAGAAGTTGCTGTGTTTGTACATCGTAGGGTTTTATGAACAAACATCTTCTAGATCTTCATCGTGTGATGAACTGAAAAACTTTGCAGCCAACAACTTTCTCTAGTTGGTGATTGAAGTCACGTACTAGGATCCGCGCAATTAGTTAGTCACGTACTGGCAGCCGTGCATTATAAGGAGAGATTGTCACTACAGAACAAGTTCAATTGAGTATTGGAGTAAGGGTTCAACTGTAAGTTGGTATAAGGTACTGGGATTCCTTTACTTGTAATCGCTTGTTGTGATAATAGTGGATTCTCGGGAGTGGTGACCTTAAAATCACCCGGTGGGGTTTTTGCCGTGTTGGTTTTCCCCATTCGTAAACAAATCACCGTGTCAATTTATTTTCCGCTGTATACTTGGTTTAATTGGTGATTTGTTTGTGCTACCATGCGTTTGCATGTTAATTTGATTAATTAATAAACTTGGCTAATTAATCAATTAATTCATCACAAGGGTTCAATACGTTTTTGGCTTATCAAGTGGTATCAGAGCAGGCTCACTCTGATTAGGTTTTAATCTTTGCTATGTTGATCCATTGACCCTTGTTGTCATGGCTGTAACCGGCTTGATGAGATCTTTGTTTTCAAATACATCTTGTTTTTCTAATCACTATTTGTTTGAGTGTCTCAAAAAATACAAGTCTAAAAGTTATTTGAATTCTCTTATGATGACTATTGGAAAAGATCTCAGTTTGACTAAGAAGAAACTAGACTGTCTCAAAATGAAAATGTGCAAAGGAGTTGGTCTGAAAAGAGTAAAAATTAAAGGCTTAGCTTGTAAAAGGCAGATGAAAGAAAGCACCATTCCCACTGATCTGTCATCTAAACACGAAATGTGTTTTATGATGAAGTCTGCATTTAAAGTTATGGACACATGTTTGTGGTACCTTGATAGCGGTTGCTCAAGACACATGAATAGAGACCGATCTCTCTCAAGGTTTTCGAGTCTAAGAAAGGTGGTAATGTCACTTTTGGTGATGGAAGCAAATCACAGATTAAAGGGAAAGGAGTCATCTCTCTACCTGGACTGCCAGACATTGCAAATGTTCTATATGTAGAAGGTCTAAGGGTGAACCTATTGAGCATAAGTCAGATATGTGATCAAAACTTCATGGTACTATTCTCGAAGAGAAGGTGTCTTGTCATGGATGAGTCTGGAAAGAAACTCATAAGTGGTGTTCGCACTTTAGACAACTGTTATGGATTGGTTCCTAATGCTGATATTGTGTGCAATGGCATTCGTTTGCCAAATGAAGATCTATGGCATCAACGGATGGGACATGCTAGTTACAAACATCTTTCTATTGTATCTAAGCACGAATTAGTCTTGGGGATACCAAAGCTTAATAGAATGAGCAATGTGGTGTATGGACCATGTCAGCTTGGGAAACAGACAAAAGCTAAGCATCCTAGCACTCAGACATTAGCTACATCTAGGCCATTAGAGCTTCTACATCTGGATCTTATGAGTCCAACTAGAACCGAGTCTCTTGGTGGTAAGAGATACATCATGGTTGTGGTAGACGACTTCACTAGGTACACTTGGGTCATTCCCCTACGATCCAAGTCTGATGCTCCTGAGCACATTGAAGCTTTGTGTGCAAGACTACAGAATGAAAAGAGCTTAAAGATTGATTGAATTCGAAGTAACCATGGTAAAGAATTCAAGAACTCATATATGGAGTCCTTTTACACAAGATTAGGTATATCTCAAGAATTCTCTACTCCTATTACTCCTCAGCAAAATGGTTTAGTAGAAAGAAAGAACATGGTTATTCAGGAGATGGCCAGAGCCATGTTGCATAACAAAGATATGGCTAGAAACTTGTGGGGAGAAGCCGTTAACACTGCATGTCATACGGTTAATATGATGTACTTCAGACCCGGTACCAAAAAGACTCAATATGAGTTATGGAAAGGAAGGAAGCCGAATATGAAGTATTTCAAAATCTTTGGAAGTACTTGTTTCATCCTCAAGGATAGAGAGAATGTGGGAAAGTTTGACTCCCGGAGCGATGAAGGTATATTTTTGGGCTACTCCTCCACAAGCAAGGCTTATCAGGTATACAACAAAAGAACTATGAAGGTAATGGAGACAGTGAATGTTATTATTGATGAGTCTTTAGATTCCGGTTCTGAGAAAAGTATTGAGGAATTCTCCAAAGAAATTCTTCCTCCTGAGCTTAAGGAAGTTCAAGAAATTGTTGAACAAGAACCTGCATCTCCAAGTACTCCCGGTACTCCCAGTGTTGTGGAAGAGTCTGCAAATATACCCACTTCACTAGATTCTGAATCTCATGAAGAGAAATGACCTTCCTCCAGGATTAAATTAAATCGTCCTCCAGAAGTTATTGTGGGAAACATGAATGAACTCACATTAAGGAAACGTACAGTTGATAAATGTGTTGCTAACTTTGTGTCTTATTCTTGTTATTTGTCACAGGTTGAACTCACAAAAGTTGAGGAAGCTCTTCAGGATGAAAGTTGGGTCGAAGCAATGCGTGATGAACTGCTTTAGTTTCAAAGGAATGATGTCTGGACTTTAGTACCTAGACCGGAGGGTGAGCACATCTTTGGCACAAAGTGGATATTCCGCAATAAGACTGATGAGGAGGGTGATGTGATCCGCAACAAGGCTCGGCTTGTAGCTCAAGGATACTCACAAATGCAAGGAGTAGACTATGATGAAACATTTGCCTCAGTTGCCCGTATGAAGTCCATCAGAATTCTCCTTATCCTAGCATTTCATTTGAAGTTCAAACTTTATCAGATGGATGTAAAGACTACTTTCTTGAATAAGATACTTAAAGAAGATGTCTATGTGACTCAACCAAAAGGATTCATTGATCCACACTTTCCAGATCATGTGTTGTATCTCAAGAAGACACTTTATGGCTTAAAGCAAGCTCCTAGAGCTTGGTATGATTGGCTCACACAATACTTGGTGTCACATGGGTTCACAAGAGGAAAAGCTAATCAGACTCTCTTCATCAAAAAGGAAGATGACAAGTTGATAGTTGCTCAAGTTTATATTAATGATATCATCTTTGGGTCGACTAAGGATGAACTTGCTCATGGATTCTCAAAACTCATGCAAGTCGAGTTCGAGATAAGCATGATTGGAGAGCTGACTCACTTCCTTGGATTGCAGATTTGTCAACAAGATTCAGGTATATTCCTATCTCAATCTAAAAATGCTAAGGATCCTGTGAAAAAGTTTGGTTTGGAATCTGCTAGTTCTGTTAGAACCCCTATGAGCCCAAATGTTAAACTCACTATGGACTTGTTAGGCAAAAGTGTAGATTCATCTCTATATAAAAGCATGATAGGTAGTCTGCTTTACCTTACTACTAGTAGACCTGACATTAGTTACAGTATTGGAGTGTGTGCTAGATATCAGGTTAATCCCAAAGAATCTCATATGACTTCTTTAAAAAGAATTATAAAGTATGTCAAAACCACTGCTGAGTTTGGTGTGTGGTACAGCAGGGACACAAATGATGTCTTAGCTGGGTATTCTGATGCTGATTGGGCTAGGAATGCTAATGATAGAAAGAGTACATCGGGGGGTTGTTTTTGTGTGGGTAACAATCTTGTCTCCTGGATGAGCAAAAAACAGAATTCCATCTCTTTATTCACTGCAAAAGCTGAGTACATCGTTGCCGGTAACTGTTGCACCCAACTCCTATGGATGCAAAAACTCCTCCATGATTATGGTATTTATCAAGAGCATCTCACCACATATTGTGATAATACCAGTGCCATCAACATCTCTAAGAATCCAGTTCAACATTCTCGAACTAAACACATAGAGATTCGACATCACTTCATTAGGGAGTTTGTCAAAGATGGTATTCTCACTCTTAAGTTTATTCACACCGATGATCAGAAGGTTGACTTATTTACCAAACCTCTTGACAGCAAACATTTTGAATTCCTTTGTCAAAACATTGGTGTTATCTCCATGAATTGATCTCTTTCTCTCCTCTTTCTTCCTCATGCATTTGTATCTAGGTTTTATGCTTTGCTTTGATTAACATGTTTTTGTTTGTTTTAAGTTTTGTTTATTTTGATTTTCATATAAAAAAATTTAAAAAAAAATTGAAAAATCAGAAAAATACAAAAACAGTGTGTGTTTTGTGTACATTGGTACTTATGTATCTTGGATGGTCATTGAAATAAAGTTTTCTAAACTTTGTATCTCTTGTAACTTAGATGAGCATCTCTATGCACAACTAAGCAAGTGAGCTTTGTGGCTCATGTTTGTGATGAATAAGATTAAGTCATCTCTTGTACTTAACACTCGTATCACTCTTTTTGACGGGAAGAACTATAAAATCCTAAGAGCAAGGCATAAATAACCATCTCACCACTGTTGCCCACCAATCATGAAATGACATCTGTATGCTTTGACATAGCAAAAGTGCAATGTTAATGACATTTGTGTGCTTCGGCATAGCAAAATTGGGATGTCAAATGCTTAACATCATTGGGTATTTCTTTTCTCTCTCTTATATGCCTATGCATGATTTACTTAAAATGAATTATATGCAAAGAAAAATAAAAAAGCAAAAAGAACAAAATGCTTTATATATGATTGCAGCATGTATTCTATAAGATGTGGGAGTTATAGGATGTACCTCGAAAGTGATCGTCCCCATCAAATAGTTATGATTCTGTGTGAGTTAAAATGATTTTCTTATATCTCAAATCATCATAACATGTATACACTTATGCAATCTTGCGATTTTTTTCACACACAACACGCAATATTCTTTGCTACTCTTAATACATGTGCAAGTATAATGCGATTTGGCCATCACGAGGTTTTACATGTGTTAATGTATGCTCACTAAACTGTCTTAAATTGTTTTTGAAATATAAAATTGGTTAGACTTGTTTAGTGTGTATGTGTGTGTTTTGGGATCTATGTGCTTAAAATTGTTGTTAAGAGATGTTTTTAAGAGGTTAAAATATTGTTTGGATCCTTGGTTGTGTTGCATGTTTGATTGCATTCATATCTGTGTTTTTCCCTTTTTGAAAAACTGTTTTTAAGCAATCTTGACACCTCCTCGATACCTCTCGTTACCTAGCCCATCTGTCAAGATCTTTAGTTGATTGTTATCGCAATCTCGACACCTCTCGATAGCTAGGTGGATCGATCGAGAAATCTCCTGTCTCCTTGATAGCTCCTCGATACCTCTTCAATCTATCGAGCTTTGGTTGTTGTGGACACCTGCTTGGACACCTCTCGATAGCGGAATTTGTCGAAGCTTTTAAAGCTCGACACCTTCCTCGATACCTCTCGACATCTCAATCTGTCGAGAATTACTAAACACCTATAAATAGGTTTCAACATGATCTGATCCTCATTTTCTCGATCTCTCTCGATATATCCACGCCTATTCACCTCCCAAACACTCTCTTCTCTCTCAAAACCTACAACCCACGTGATTTTCAACCTTTCCTTGCTTCAAATCACTTGGTATGATCTTTTTTTCTCTCATTATTCATGCATTTCATGCATTTAGACCTATGTTTTGGGATTTTTGAAAAATTTTGGGTTTTTCAAAATTATTGAGTGTTTATTGAAATTTTGGGATGGGTTTTTGTTTAAATGATCTTTGAACCTCATACATTGCATCCCACATGCATTATAACTATATTTTCATGCATTTAGATGTGTGTTATATATGTTAAACTGATTGTGTGCTTGTAGATTTAGATTGGGTTGAGCCCATGATGCTTTTTACTTTGCATGTCACAGGCTCATGCATTTTCATGCATACGTACCTTACATTCAATATATATTCTTGTATATTTGAACTGTTTGGAGCTTTTCTGATTGTCTCTTTCTTTCCCCTTCTCTCTCTCTTG
Source organism: Quercus robur (assembly GCF_932294415.1). Taxonomy (NCBI): domain Eukaryota; kingdom Viridiplantae; phylum Streptophyta; class Magnoliopsida; order Fagales; family Fagaceae; genus Quercus; species Quercus robur. The sequence continues at coordinate 31,868,109 of NC_065534.1, read as the reverse complement.
TTTACATTAGTGCGTCAATGGCACCGAAACGTAAATCTGCTCCGTCTTGAAACCCTCTTCGTTTCGGGGCATCGTCTTCTTTTAATCCTACCCCATCTTCTATTTGGTTCCGTGATGAGGATGCTTGAAAGGACTTCTCGAAGAACTTTTCTCGACGAGGTGTTCATTTGGAACGTTGAGTCATTTTGGTGGACTTCGCTGACATTGACCTACCCGATGTCATTCACAATCAGGGTTGGGAGTCACTGTGTGACGTCCCGGTCACATGTCCTTCCATGCTGATCCAAGAGTTTTACTCCAACATACATGGAATTGATTCTTCAGTACCTCTCTTTCATACTCGCGTTCGAGGTACATGCATAGTTGTCACACCGGAATTGGTGTCCGATGTGCTCTGTGTCTCGAGGGTAGAGCATCCTGACTACCCTGGTTGTGAGCATTTGAGGACTGTATCCAAAGACGAGATGATATCAGCTTTTTGTGAGCATCTCGCTAATTGGGGTGATCGTCAGTTTACACCATGTAAGGCCTTTGCTAAAGGTCCTAGATTTATGAAGATGGTGATGACTTTTGTTTTGCACCCACTATCTCACTATAACTCTATTACAGAGCCTCGTGCTCGATTTTTGCTTTCTTTGTTAGAGCACCTCACTATAAATTTTCCTTCACATTTTATTCTTTCTATTATAGATGTATATAGGGATACGGCTACCCGTGATAAGCTCATTTTCCCTTTGGCTATCACGCAGATTTTATGCCATTTTTCTGTTCCTTTTCCCTCTTTCGACCACTTCCTCGTTATGTGTGTCATTAACTATGCTACCGTTAAATAGAGCGAGGCGCAGTTTCAATCGAGTCGGTTCAGTATCGCAACTCCTCCCACTCCTTCTACTCCATTCATATCAGCTCCCTCCTCTTCTACAAGAAAAGTGACACTCAAGGACATCATGACACAGCTTCAGCGCATAGATGCTCTTTTCGACACTCTTAGTGATGAGTTGTGTCAGGTGAACACCCGTGTTGGTCGCATTGCTTGACACCATGCTGAGATGGGTGGTTATACCATGCCTTCCATTCCTACGGTCCCTGCGGTTAAGAGTGATGCTGATGATGATGATGCTACTACTTCTGATGATGAGGATGATGGCGATGCTAGCTCACCTAGCGATGACGAGATGTCTACTTGACACTCTTACCCTTTGTCACTCGTGATAAAAAGGAGAAGTAGTTTTGGTTATGAGAGTAGTCATACTTAGGGGGAGGGTTAGCATATGAGATTTTTGTTAGGGGGAGTGTTGATATTTTGAGGGATGTAGTGAGGATTACATATATCTTTTTTTTTTCTTTCTATTTGGGATACATTCATCTTGTATATGGGTCTTGTGACTATTATTGACATACATTGTACTTATCTTCTTTATATGTTGATGTATGTTTCTTTCACCTATCCTTGCATGTGTTGTTTCTTTTCCTTCTTTATACACATGGTTCTCATTACTTGTATGTAATCTTATATTTCTGTTTCACACAAAGATGTCTTGATGAGTTTTGTTTAAAGTGTTTTAGAAATACAGGTTGTCAAAGTCTACTTGCCATAAACTCTCTTCTTGCAAAGTTTTTCAAGAGTTTGTGTTAGGATAGATTTTATTATATTCAACAAGTGAATATGAGTTGAGTGATTTATGAGTTCTCTCATATCTCATTTGTTTGTTGTGGTTTTGTCACGGATTGCCAAAGGGGGAGATTGTTAGGACATATGTGATTCACTTGTTAAGAACATATGTCACTATCTTATGTAATTGGCTAATCTTTTAATAAAACGCACTTTACTTGTATTTGGGTAGAACTAGGATGTGTTTAATACTTCAATAAACTTTGTTTCAAGATCAAGTGTTGAAACTATGCAAGTCTGTCCAAGATTCAAGTCTGAAAAGTGTCTGTCATTAAAACTCGACAACTAGCTAGATAGCTAGCCAGCTATCGAGCTTGAAGAGCTGTATAGCCCCGTGGCTTGACAGCAGCTCGACAAATAGGGTATTTGTTGAGGTTTATGAAAAACAGAATTTCAGATCTGTTTTAACTCTAATCTGTGATTGTATGTTTGAGCTTTCTTTTCTCACAACCCTAGACATATGAAAAGATTATTTTAAGGGCCGTTAACGAGGACACAAGTTGCACAAGTGTTGAGCAAAGTTTGTTCAAGCAAATTGTGATTGGAGACAGAGTTTTGCCCTAATTCATCTTTCTTATGAAGAAGTTGCTGTGTTTGTGCACCGTAGGGTTTTGTGACCAAGCATCTTTTAGATCTTCATCGTGTGATGAACTGAAGAACTTTGCAGCCAACAACTTTCTTTAGTTGGTAATTGAAGTCGCGTACTAGGATCTGTGCAATTGATTAGTCAAGTACTGGGAGCTGTGCATTACAAGGAGAGATTGTCACTACAGAACAAGTCCAATTGGATATTGAGGTAAGAGTTTAACTGTAGGTTGGTATAAGGTACTGGAATTCTTTTACTTGTAACCGCTTGTTGTAATAATAGTGGATTTTCGGAAGTGGTTACCTTAAAATCACCCGATGGGGTTTTTGTCGTGTTAGTTTTTCCCATTCGTAAACAAATTACCATGTCAATTTATTTTCCACTACATACTTAGTTTAATTGGTGATTTGTTTGTGCTACCACGTGTTTGCATGTTAATTTAATTAATTAATAAACTTGGCTAATTAATCAATTAATTCATCAGAAGGGATCAATACATTTTTGGCCTATCATTAGGGATTGTCTTCCCTTTAATAACCGATCTAGGAACAACATTCCTTGGGTGATGGGTACTTGATTGGTCTTTATAAGTGTAGGATTTATTACTAAAGTGGGTATTGGAGAAGAGAAAGCACTTCTTGGTTTTAGTCGTGGATAGAAGATTCCTTATCTGGCATATTAGAGGATAGGCAATGGCTAAATGCATAGACATGTTTGACTTTAGTAGGGAAAAATTGTTAAGGGCTTGTGCTCTAAAATCCAATTTATTGGCATGTTACAAATAATTAAATTGTTTAATTACATGAGACTATTTGTATATAAACTAATTGGACATTATTATATAGTCCTTGAGATGCATTGTATGTGATTTAGATATAAATCACAAGCTTCTTGTAAACTCAAAAATGTAGTTTATAGTCGGTGATGAAATTAGGCATTTCATTTACTAAGACTATAACATGTCATTTATGATGATTTGTCTTGATCTTGGAAGTAGAGAATTCTAGTTGATGTGTTAGTGTCTTATGTGTGTAAGACACATTGAACTGGATCGTTGTGAGATTAGTTATTCAATTAACAACTGTCACTTGAATAATAAATCTTACGACTTCTATTTTCATAGACTCTTAGTCCTGAGATGATTGTGAACCTGATCATGAAATGTAGGTTGTTTTGATATATCAGGAGTGAGATCTAATTTAAAGGTCAAAACCTCAATATATTGGGTAACCTCATGTAGCGTTAAGGGAACATATTCTCAAGATGAAATCCATAATCTCTTTTTATAGAGACACAAAATATCCCATTGAGATAAGTTTAATAGGATATGGTTATTCAAGGTGCTGGATCTAGCCACTTTAGTAAAGAGTTACTAAAGTTTATATTTAATGAAATTAGATTTCATAAAATATATGAATAATTAAAAGACTAAACCGAGGATTCAAGGAATAAAATAGTAATATACAAAGTGATAGTTTATTATGACTTTGTTCACTATGGATGTTTCATGGAGGGGTCAAATGATATTATATTAGATTTTTGGGATAAAATTTATTAATAAAGCCTAGAGTGCAATTATATTTTCATAGTGGTACTTGTTATATAATTGATGATAACTTTGGATTTGTCATGAGTTGATGGAAGCCCAAAGTCCATTGGAGCTAAAGTCTTATTTGTTCCTTTGGTCCCATCCCAAGACACACACTAAAGCCTAATTGAGCTGGCCCAAAAGGTTAGCCCAATTAGACAATCAGTTGTTTATTTAATAATAGTTATTAAATAAAGTAATTGTCTAGACAGTTAAAACGTATGTACAATTAAAAGAAGAGAAAACAATTTTCTCTTTAATCTCTCTTGAACATAGTTTTTAAAATGAAATAGTATATATGTAAGATTTGATTAAGAGACCATACACCTTAGGCATTATATGGAATTGGGATGAAGATTAAAGGTCTTCTCAGGATACAATTTTCTTCTTGTTTTTTATTTTCATTACATCAAGTTACGCTTTTTATTCTTTTTTCTAGATTCAAAGTTGTATATAATCTCTCATGAATGAAGTAGATTCTTGTTTTGCTTCCGCTACTTGTTTTGTATGAGATGCAAAACCATGTTTTCCAACAAAACATGGTGGTTGAGACTTGAGAGCATTAAGTGGTGATAAGAGGCCAACTCTTCGAAAATGTAAAATGGACTTCACATGGACCTTATGGAAGACTTGCCTTCACCCTTTTGGTATGTATTTGTTTCCTTGCAAACGTAACACCCAAAAGGGCTGTGGAGAATGCCACAAACTCATACTTTTCTCCTCCTTCCAAACCTTACTTCCTATGGGTTTGAATTGTAATGAGTTGGGTCTCGTTGCAAGCTTGGGCTACTAATTGAGTCCTCTAAACTACGGGTTTTGCTAATCAACTTAAGAAACTCGTGCCGCAACAGACTTGGTAGCTATTAGATCCTTTTTACGGTAGTCGTTCTTGCTTTGTTTCGAACATTGGTGCTTAATTTGTATTATTGTGTAGACATTCGCCTTTAATTTTTTTCATTGGCCGCTTTGATTTGGGCTTGCCAATCTTGATACATCCTAATAGAAAAAAAATGGGGTTGGAATAGGAATTTAACCATTCTATCTTTGGAGAATTCTTATTCTTCTATTGTTGTTAAGAACAAAATCTAATATGATTGGAATAATTTTTCTCTAATTGTCCATCTTCTTGTTATATAGAAGGTGAATTGAGGTTCCTTTCTAAATATATAAGAGAATAATATTTTAATTTTAATCATGGCAAGGAAATGCCACAATCAAAAGAGACATAACTACAAAATGCAACGGTATGAAGTTTTTTATTTTTATTTTTGAGAAATGCAGCGGCATAAGTTAGTATACAGATACAATATTAGCTCTTGTTTGTTTGTTTGTTTTTTTTTTTTTTTCCAATGTCCAAAGTCTACGGATCAAACCTGGACTCAACAAGTTGGGAGAGCCAAAGTTGTACGCAGAGCTAAAAGCCAATGGCTCTCGATGTTTAGGGCACAATAGAGTGTATTAAGGCCCTTTTTCATGGCCCATTAAAAAAAGAAAGGTCCTTCATAATTAGTCCCTAAAGGAAGGGATATGTTTCATAGTACTATGAAACTACAACAATATTATGTTAAAGAGAAAATAATACACTATAACTTAAAAACCATAATTTAAATTAGTATTAAAGTTTTGCTCCACACAAATCGACATTTCCTTTTGAGAATCACACTTATATTTAAATCCAATAACAATTATACCATAACAAAGTAGCCGTGGCACATTGGTACAGAAAATTCGACATTTTCTTTTGAGAATCACACTTATATTTAAATCCAATAACAATTATACCATAACAAAGTGGCACATTGGTACAGAAAATTTTAGACAAACCAAAGCGACCATTGTAACAGTCCACACTTAATTTGAAAGAGGAAGCGGATATGCAAAATCCGGGCTGTTTTACCAACAATAATACAATAGCTGAACCCAACAAAACATTCCGGCTTCTTGTTCCATTTTATTAGTAATATATTTTAACAGACACAAATGCTTTTTTTAGGCCTTTGTCCATCTTTGCTCATTTGCAGTTGCATGGGTCGCAGGTGCAGTTTGATCCACACTTGCAGCCTCCGTTCTCTGCTCCAAAGCTCATCTCAGACCCCTCAGAGTAGCTGCAATGACAGTGAAAAAAACTTAATTCATTTTCATCTCATTAATCCCATTTCATTATGCATAAATATGCTAACGTGTCAATGATCGTAATCAGTGGCCCAGATTTCAGTCGAGGGGGGACAAGATTAAAATAGTATTGGAAGGACATTAAGTATTTTTTTCTAATAATTATGTTACTTGTGAGGACCACTAATTGAATTGCCATGAAAAAAAATGGGATAAGCAAGATTTTCACAATGCTTTCATAATAAATCATAAGTGATAAATTGTTATTGGTTCAAATTCAACCCACTACTAAAATTACTTTTTTGCTCACCAATAACCACCAATAATAGCCTGTTACTTAAGATTTGTTGTTAAAATGTTTTGAACATAGAATTTCTCAAAGCTAAAACGACTATAAATTCTACTGTAAAATGCTCACAAATTGATGTGACAAAAATATATAACACTTAAACAATATAATACATATATGTTTGAATGTACTTTTTTTTTATGATGGATAACACGTCAATTTGTAAAATTTATAGTATTCATATCATTGCTCCACAAGAAAAGTGTTGTGAATAGTAAATTGAAAACAATGATTGAGAAAAAAAGGAGCAATAAAATGGGTGAAGACGTATCTGGTGAGATAAAACTAATAAGAATAGTATATTTGGTGAAAAAGTGATATGATTTGGTAGGTGGGAGAAGAATTTTTTTCCTCTTTCTTGGTGTTAAAGGCTCTGTACATGTATTAAAGTGGAAGCTTTTTTTTTTTTTTTTTTGGGTCAAAGTATGAAAGAATAGTTCATAATATACCTACTACAAGGATTTATTTCAAGGAGCAGAGGGCAACTACCCCCTCGACCCCCTGGCTCCGCCTTTGGTTGTAATTGATATCATATCATTATATATCAAAAACATAATGAATAACTTTCTTAATTAACTACTTTTCAATCTTATATCTAACAAATCAGTTAGTAAAATTAATGTAATAAAAGTTATAATATCTCTAGTATCACGTATCATGTAAATATGCATACATCTTTGCAGGAGCAACCCCAGTAATGATGGTCTCAGTGCTGGTCTTCTCTGAGAGACCAGGGTTCATGCTGTTGCTGAAAAAACATGACAAAATTTTACTTTTAGCCCAAGAAACAAGATGAACTAAGAATTTGACAATGAAAAAATAGAGAAAGGGAAAATGAAACGAGTCTAACTCTAACACTATCAAACTTTAGAACCAATAATATTAAATCAATATATAACATATATGTTAATTGTGACATAATGAAGTTGATTTTCAAGGAAAACAAACTTCACGAGAATTGCAATGGTTAGTAGGAAAAGTAGAGTATTTACCAGTTGCAGCCACTGCCGCACTTGCAGTCGGAGCCACAACCACAGTTTCCTCCGAAGGAAGACATTTTCTTCAGATTACTGTAAAGAAGGATTGGAAAATATTTTACTCGGGATATGATTGAATTCACTCACTCTTGGACGAGTTTTGTACTAAACACCTGAACTGCTATTTATAGTGTGCAGGTAAGGGTATAAGGGGTGGCTATCCACCGTACACGTGGGTGAATCGTAGGTCAATTGCGTCTATGACTTCTTACTCTTAAGTGTGTGTTTGTATTCACGTCCACGTTTCTTTGCTGCGTTTTTTTTTTTTTTTTTTTTTTTTCACGCGTTTTGAGTATTCACCGCAAAAGTGGACTTTCTGCCGTGAACAGTGCAAATATGCACTGTTCACGGACCCACAAATTTTATTTTTTATCAATTTTTTCATTAAAAATGGGTCTCACAGTACTATTCACACATTTAAAAATTAGTTTGCTACAGTGTTTTCAGTTTTCAGTTTTTAATTTCAGCAAAATTAGTGCAGCGTCATTCAGATTCAGGTGTGCCGTGTGCAATTGAATATTTTGAATTTTGCTTCTATGGTGGGGGAATTTAATAGATTAATTTCTTTTACTGGTATATATTATTATCGAAAAGTACGTGTGAGAAAAGGACTTTATTATTAGTTAATAAATAATCTAGGTAGATCTTTCGAGTTTCAAGTTTTATAATGATTTCTTACAAAAAAAAAAAAGTTTTATAATGATCGGCTGTTTCTTCAGCTATTAGCTTAATTGGAGTATATATGTTTAGAGATTCTAGCGCTTGTGAATTGGAATAAATTTGAGGAGGAATTGGCTTGTTGCTGAGTCACGCTCTGCTTTTTGGAACTGTTGCCTAATATTTCAAGGATGAGGAATGTGACAGCAATCAGGAGATTGAATTTTAGGCATTTTCATATAAAATATTTAAAAAGCCTATATTGGGGGAAATATATTATTATTATTATTTTTTTTTTGAGGAAAAGGTAAGAGAATTTTATTAAAGAAGAAAATCAGTTAGGAATACATCTTTCAAGTTAGGTGGTAGCTCGCTTTCAAAACAAAAAAAAAAAAAGTTAGGTGGTAGCTCCTTCTCAAAAAAAAGTTAGGTGGTAGCTCTTCTATTTATTTTTGCATATTGGTGGGTCTTACTTTGTATTATAGATTTATAGTGACAACTATACATGATTTTGAACAAAACTTACCTATGCTTCCCTAATTAAATTCAACTATATATTTTGTTACATTGAGCAATACATGATACAAACAAGATTTTGATAAGCAAGATTATCTTTTACAAGAACAGTCAAATTTAACCATGTGACTTATTGTTAACACAATCACACAATTGAATTCAATTGAAAAACTTAAGATATAAGACTTAGAAAATAGTATCTAAATTTTTTAGGTAATCTTTTTGAACTTAATAGGAATATAATGCATCTTTCACTTGATCCTGATTCCTATGGTAATTTTTGTTATTTTATAAATGATGTAGAGATCTAAAAATGCAAAGCAGCATGCTTCATGCCTCTTGGGGCTGCCGTTTACTTACCCACGTGCTCATAGCAGATGAATATTAGATAAAATTGAAAGATTTCCGACCGATGATACTTTTTCAGCATTCACTTTCCTCAATTTCTTTCTCTATTATTTTTTCTGCATATTGAAGGGGCACCTACAATTAGATGATCTTTTTGTCTACATTAATTAATTATTAAAACATATATATATTTTTTGATGGGTTCTTTTTGTCTAACATTAATTAATTATTAAAAAATATATTTTTGATGAATTTTTGTTAGCTTAGCTGGTATTTATTTATTTATTGGGTTATGAAATTGGGGAATAAGTTTGAATTCTACCTACACTAAAAATAAATTCATAAATGTCTTAACTTGATAATAAATAGTAATTATCATAAAGTGTCAAATCCTATTATATCCTTAAAAGAACATATAATAAAAAGTAGATGAGGGTTTTATTTTATAACTAAACTCTAACTCGGCCACACACGTCTGAGGAAAAAAAAAAAAAAATCTTTAATAGAAGTGGAACAATTCCCTAGGGATAAAAAATAAATTAGAAAAAAGGAAATGAGTGAGATGAGTTTGATATTTTGTTTATTAGAAGGAAAAATGATTCGGCAAAATAGATATATAAATAAGAAAAAATAGACGAGATATAAGTGTCCTAGCTCTATATTTACTGTATTAGGCACTATTACACCCACTTAATAACTTTTTTTATTATTAAAATTTTAAATATTTCATTATTAGATTACATGTTTTTTATGTTTTTAATATGCATATTTGTCTTTACTTATCTGTTATGTGATTGGGGCTAAATATATGTCTGAAATACAAAAGAATTTAATCTGTCCGGAAAGAATTTAATTTGTCTGGAACGAAACTCTACTTAATCCTTCTAATCAGTCTTTCAATTTTGATGCATTATTCACGTTAGCATTTTGTAACACGGCTCTATGAAATGAGTTACTAACTAAAATACTATTAGAGTTTTGCCTCAACTCACGTCACCTCGACAAATCTTATACAGATTTTTTGAGGAAAAATTGATATGATAAGAATTAACGTGATTTTGAGACATGATGAAAACACTTTCTTTAAGTGATAATTACCCTCATTTGAAAGAGTTTGCTATCAAGTTAAGAGTGATTCATCTTAGAATACATCACCATTTGATCTTAGTCACATGCATATAGGAATCCAAGTGGTAAGTGCACCAAGTGCCACTCACCCTTGTTGTAGAGCCACGTGTGTGTGTATATATATTCTCTCAATCATTTCATATTGTTTGTGTTTGTGTTCCTTTAACACATTGAAGCAATTAACATATTTTCTCTAAGTAAAATTGTATTGCTAATGTTTCAGGAAAAAAAAAAAAAAAAAAAAAAAAACTGCTCCAATAAGATTCTATAGCAAAGAGTTTTTAGAAACTATAGGTTTCAAGATTTAATTTCTATTATTATTATTCTTATAATCTTCCATAATATTTTTTGTTTTAATGATAAAAGTCATACACGCCATGCTTATATTGTGTAACTAAATGTTCATATAAACAAGTGGTATATATAATATAATTTTGTCAAATGACTTATTATAATTTTATAAGTACATTGAAATTGTCTACAATTTTATAATTCAACTGAAGCCTACTAGTATTTCTAACAGAGATGTTTAGAGTACAAATCATCTCTCCCATGTTATAACTATCAATTATTAAAAAAAAGTGTATTAAAATTATTATCATAGTTTACTTGTGGAACTTCATACTTTAAAAAAATAAATAAATAACCACTGTTTTAATTAAAACTCAATTAGCTGAAATTTTCAACATATTTGATTTAAATTAATTTATTTTGAATTATTTTCAAATCTATAATTTTTTTATTATTAAAAACTTGGATTTACATGATGAACATTTATCATGCAACTTACCGCAAATTTTGCTTTCTTATTTTTTCTATCCGGTTTTTCTTTTATTTAATTATATTATTGACATATTTTTTTAATTTATAGGAGTATATAATTATTGATTAAGTTGTACATGACATGTGCAAATATATATATAAGGTCACCCTTTTTCTATGAATAAATAACACCATAAATTGAAAATTGAAAAATAAAAATTTCTGAAAAAAAAAAAAAAAAAAGGATAATTACAGTAAACCCACCTGAGGTATGGCCCGATTACACTTTACCTACCCGTGGTTTAAAACTTATCACTTTGCCCACCTGTACATCAATCCGTTACCCCCCCCCCCCCCCCCCCCCCGGTTACCCACCTCACCCTCAAACGTTAGAAAAACACCATTTTCCCCAAATTAGAACATTACACGGATCAAACAACACGAACTCACTCTCTTTTCCCCACGAGCCCTACAAACGCGAAAAATCCATTCTGCATCTGAGGTGTTGATTTTTCTGAACGTGCTTTCGTGTGAGGGTGAGGTTCTGACTTTGGGTTGTCTGGAGTCGTTGAATATTCGAAAATAGATCATCACCAGGTATGACATTTCTGCTTTATGGTTCTGAGCTGGGGTTTCAAGTTTTGATGATAGTGTTGATTCACAGGGAGTTGATAATCGATGTCTTCTTCGAGTGGAAATTACTCAGGTTCATGTGGGCATTTGTGTACATATGAGACTTGTGTGCTGAGAACAAGTCTGACAGTGGATAATTTTGGGAGAAGGTTTCTGGGTTGTAGCCGATATAAGGTAAGTATACTTTTTACTTATTCTAGCTGATTCACATGAGATTGGAATGTGATGTGTTCAATTCAATTTATGAACAGATTGGTCCCAAGTGCCCTTTCTTTAGATGGATTGATAATCCCACTTGTGTGCGTGGGAATGAAGCTGCCCATTTGGTGCAACAAAAGCTGGATTTACTGCGGAGTGAGCTGCAACTTGCATGTGAAAGGGAAAGAGAAGCTACCCAGGCAGCAGCAGAAGCTACCCAAATGGCAGAAATTACTCAAGGCAGGGCAGCAAAAGCCATTGAGAGGGAGAGAAAGTTTCGAGTTTCCTCTGTTCAAGCCAAGGAGATAGCAGTGAGAGCTTTAAAGCAAGAGAGAAAGTGCAGAATTGCACTAATTCTGTCATGGTTTTTTTTTGTTTTGGTTATGTTGTTTTCATGTTTTAGCTCAAGTGAAAATGTTGAAATGATGAGATTGAGTCTGCCTGATGGGTTGTAATATAAGTTGGTCCTCAATTGTATTGTAATAGAACTATGAAAGAATATTTTGAGAATGAGAACTATGTAATATAAGCTTGAAGCCACTTAATAATATAAGCCTTTTTAAGATAAAGTGTTATTTATGTTAGATGTTGTTGGTATTTTTGTTTAAAGTGAATTGGCTACTTGTGAGTTGTGAGCTGTTGGTGTTGGTGTTTTGTTGGATGTTGTGAGCTGTGCTGGTTTGTGCATAAAGTGCATTGTGTGAAGACAATTGTGTTGAAAGTGAATTTAAAGTGCATTGTGTGAAGACAATCGTGTTGAAAGTGAATTTAAAGTGCATGACAATCTGTCAACTTGCAAGAAAAGACAACAAATTCAACACATACACCTGCTATTCAACACATACACCTGCTATTCAACACATACACCCTGCACACATAAACAAACTCATATAATAATAACGCATATGAAAAACTGCAATAATCAGAACAATAATTCTGAACACCTGTCATTAAGTTGGGTAATTGTACATATATTTGAAGGTGGCATTGAATAGTCTTTCATCAACCACCAGTAAATATAAGGCATTTGGTACAACAACCAAAACAGTTGCAGCTGCCCAATGTTTACAAAACTTACAAAAATACAAAAAGTGTTTGCACCTGTCATTGTCTGCCCTGCCTAACCCTAACACTACATAACCCTAATACATAGCAACAAAAGTGACTTGCCATTGTCTGCCCTGCCTAACCCTAACACTATATAACCCTAATATATATCAACAAAAGTGTCTTGACTTAGTCTTCATTTACTGCCCCTGCCCCTGCCCCTGCCTCTCACACCACAGCTGGCCTTTCCACCTCTTGTTCTACATTTCTGAGGTCTAGCTGCATCACCCCTTCCTCTCAAAGCAGCTCCTCTGGTAGCAGGTGGTCTTGTAGGCTACAAAGTACAAGGATTCACATGTTAGCTACCAGCTTCACAGTTTTATGAATAAAACATCAAACCTAACACTACAGTACCTGTGATGATTGTGGTCTACTGTCCCATGTTTCTCCAGGAGTGTGTGGTGTTGGCTGGCTTGAAGAGAACCAAGAAGCTCCTCTAACTGTGTACCTAAAGTCTGAAGAGTACCATTGACTTGGGTTCTGTGACCATGGAGCTTGTGGCTGTGGAGCTGGAGCATGTGGCTGTGGAGCTGGAGCTTGTGGCTGTGACCCTACTGCCTGGTTGGATGAGGCCATAGTGTAAGGCTGATGTGTTGGTGGGGGCTGAGCTGAGGATTGGGTCTGTGATGAAGATGGGGCCTGGGATCCTTGCCTCTGTGTAGAAGGCCTTCCACTTTCCTGCAACCAAATATGAGCATGTTTTTATAGTGTCAGTTATTGGAATTTTGCATTTGAATAAAATTTTTTTGTAAAAACATACAGATTTCCCTTTCTGCAATCTCTGCCTCCTCTCCCATGCTGTCTCACCAGTGACATTGGCCTTGCATCCCCTTGCATTGTGCCCTTCCTGTTGACACCTTCCACACCTCACTGGCTTGTTTCCTCTAGACACCTTATAAGGGTTTGGCTCATCAGCATCTCTTTTCCTCTTCATGGGTGGCCTGCCTGGTGGCTTATAGACAGTAGGTGCAACAGGCTTGGGTTGGCCACTTGACATCCACTCAGACTGGCCAGGCATGGGAGGTATGGGTGTCTTGTATGTCTCCACATAAGCATCCTTGTAGTAGCATGGATGGGTGTAGTCTTTTGGTCTCTCACGATTCACAAAAATGGCTGCAACTCCATGCTTGCAAGGGATTCCTGTCAAGTCCCATACTCTACAACTACATGTCCTATTTACCAAGTCCACCACATGCCTTTCCCTCCCATTGTCAACCTCATACACAAACCTCCCAGAAGGAACTGCACTGAAACTCTTACACTCTAATTTTAACTGCTCCAACTTCTTTTGTATGCTTGGACACAAATTGCCATCATACTTTTCTATGCCAGCCTTCTTTATATACAGCCTGCTCATAAGCCTAACTCTGATCCACTCCAGCATTGATAAGATGGGCTTGTCTCCAGCCTTCAGAATCATAGAGTTAAAACTCTCACTCAGATTGTTTACCATACAATCTGTCAAAGCTCTTGAAGAAAAGTGGGATCTGGTCCACTGTGCAGGCTCTATATCAGCCAGGTACTGCCAAGCTTCTTCATTCAAACTCTTAAGATGGTCCATCCCTCTCTCAAATTCCCTGGCTGATGTTGTGCCAGCACACCTCCACAGTACACTCTTCAACTCCATGCCCTTGTGGTTAACCTTGAAGTTGTTGTATATGTGCTTCACACAATACATGTGCTCCACAGTTGGGAATAGAGTCTCCATTGCAGGTAAAAGGCCCTGCAATTAAGTAAGCATTCAATGTTAGCAATATAAACTAGTAAAAAGGTAAGCATGTAATGAAGTCATGAACATGAGCTAGATGATAATACCTTCTGCCTGTCACTGATGAACACCAGATTGAACTCATCTGGCCTGCCAATGTCATCAGCAAACTGCTCCAAGAACCAGGTCCAACTATCCTTGTTCTCTTGCTCAACCACAGCCATTGCCACTGGGAATATATTGTCATTTCCATCCTTGGCAATGGCAGACAATAATTGCCCACCAAACCTACCCTTCAAGTGGCAGCCATCCAGCCCAACAAAGGGTCTACAACCACCTAGAAAGCCAACCTTCTGAGCATTGTACCTAATGTACATCCTTTTAAACTTGGGCTCTGCATTCTCATTTTCCATTTCTGTTTGCAGAATTACCCTACTTCCTACATCTGTCCTTAATATCATTTCTGCATAATCTCTAAGTAGGCCATACTGAGCCTCTTCATCCCCAGTAATCAGCCCCCTAGTTGCCTTCCTTGATCTATACACCTGACTAAGACTTAAATCAACTGAAATCTTCTGCATCACATGGTGCTTAATACCTAAGGCCTCCCAATTAGGATTCTTACCAAAATCCTCCAAATACCTCTTTGCCACATAGGCTGATGTAACTTGCCCATTTTTAAATGATAGGGGGCAGGTACACTCAGGATAAAGTGTCTTGATCTCAAATGTGCACTCTCCAGTCACCATTGAGGCATAACACCTCCATCCACAATTGTTCTTGCAATGTACAGAAATCTTCTTCTTCTCATTCAACTTCCACTTGACATCAATGTGATTCTGAATCACATACTCCCTCAAAGCCTTCCTAAACACCTGGGAGTTTAGGAACTTCATCCCTTTTGCCAACCTAACATTTTCCATATCAGTCCTCTCATTGAACTCCAAATTGCCAGGCCCCTGCTCATCATCAGAACTATCCACACTTGCCATATCATCCTCTAAAGCTGGTTCAACCCACTCTTCATCTAAATCTATGTTTGGAGGAGGAACATTGCTTGGGCCAGGTGCATCTGTGTTTGGCTGAGGTGTATCAGTGTTTGGATGAGGTGTATCAGTGGTTGGAACAGTGTTAGGCTCATCTGGCACTGTGTGAGGTGGAGAAGACTCACCAAAAATGTCATCAGCAAAGTCTTCTCCTTCCAGGCCCTCATTCAACCAATCAAACTCCTCCTCCACACCATCACCCCCTGTAGCAGCTCCTACACCACCCCCTACACTAGCCCCTGCATCAACCCCTGCATCAGCCCTTGCACCCCCTATAGCAGCCCCTGCACCAGCTCCTACACCAACCCCTGCACCATCAGGAACTTCAACTGCAAGTGGAGCATTACCACTCTCCACATACAGTATGATGGTGTCTCTTGGCCCTCCCTCACTAGGGTTCCACAAGGGTTCCACATCTTGATCATCTTCTATGAGCCTTAAGTCTTGCTCCAAGTTGCCCCCAAGACCTAAATAATGAACCCTCCACGGTTCATCAATCCCCAATTCCTCACATATACTTTTTATTTCAAAATAACCAAGCAAATCAGCATCCCTATACACTATTTCTACTTTCCCACCAAAGTACTCTAAACTAGGGTTCCACACAAAAGCACCCCCATAATGTACCTCCAATTTCACTTCAACATCCATCTGTAATAACAAATTACAAGTTGACACGTATACAATCAACAATTAAAGAATTGTAAACAACAAAAGAGACAAAAGAGAAAACAGTTACATGTTTCAGTTTTGCTTTTGGGATGCAACGCACACAGAGGGACCACATTTTCTGCTTTTCTTTTGATTTTGATTCTGTTTTACTAAATAGCACATGCAAACACTAAAAATTTCAACCCAATGGAAACTTGGGTTCACTGTGAGACACAATGACCACGACAGACAAAGTGCCCACAGACAAAAATGCCCATAAACAAACACAAATCCAAAGAACAGGTGGTCACAATTTTCATAAATATCAACAAACACAACCAATATTCTCATTCCATTACATGTAAAATTGACCATTCATTGATTACTCACAAAAAAATAAAACAACCGCAAGCCCAAAGTAAAAACCCAAAAAGTGACTGATTTCTTACCAGGATTTTAGTCACTCGAACAACCCGTTGCTCGTCTAGGTTTTACACTGGCAGAAAAATCAACACCTCAGATGCAGAATGGATTTTTCGCGTTTGTAGGGCTCGTGGGGAAAAGAGAGTGAGTTCGTGTTGTTTGATCCGTGTAATGTTCTAATTTGGGGAAAAGGGTGTTTTTCTAACGTCTGAGGGTGAGGTGGGTAACGGGGGGGTAACGGATTGATGTACAGGTGGGCAAAGTGATAAATTTTAAACTACGGGTAGGTAAAGTGTAATCGGGCCATACCTCAGGTGGGTTTACTGTAATTATCCCAAAAAAAAAAAGAATTTATATGAGTAAATGGTGCTACACCTATAAGGTCCTGACGTGAGGCACAAATTTGTGCCACAACTTGTCATGTGGCGAGTTGTGATTGATAAAAGTGTGATGGTGGGTCACGTGGGGGCACAACTTTATAAACCACAATGCACCATATGACAAGTTGTGGCACAAGTAGTTGTGCCAAATTATGTGTCCCTAGCATTACTCAATTTCAAAACTCTCCCTAGTGTCTAACTCAGCAAATGAGTTGAATTGGGTTGGGTTCGAGTTAGGTTAAGGAATTGGGTCAAAAAAAGTTTGTCCTAAATGGGTTACCGGCTAGGTTGAACAGGGTTATGGGTCGAACCCTTTTTTTGTTTTTACATGCAATAATAATAATAATAATAATATGATTATATTGTATGTCCTTTGAATACAGATAAGAAACAAATAACAAATTGCTCAAGAATAAAATTTAAATAATAAACAAATTTTTAAGTTTTTACAATTTATGGTTCACTACCACCATAAAAGAATGAGGAAAAAAAAAAAAACTAAATGTTGTGGACCATAATTTTTATTTATTTATTCTCATCGCTATAAACACTAAATATCCCATTTGAATTTGATATGTGAGAAAAATTTTTACTTAAAAAAGGGGAATGGATTGGATAAGGCTAGACCTGACTCATGGTTAAGCGAGTTAGGTATGGATCGGTTTTTGTTTTACTATAAGTAGAGTTAGGCATTTTTCTTCGGGATCGGATCAAGTTAATCTAGGTATTTCCAAAGTCTATGTTATAGATTTTTCATATGAGAATTTTTTTTTTCATTAGTTAATTGCATACTTAATAACAAAATTTTAACGAAATTGGACGAAAATGCTTGAATTTAATAAATTTGAAACTTAGATGACTTGATTTAACGAAAGTAAAGTTAGACAATTGAATTTCAATCAAACTTAGAGGGTGTAATTTTTATTTTAGCCTACAAATTAAAAAAATTAAATTAAATTAAAAATTTATTTAAAAAAAAAAAAAAAAAAAACCTCCAACGGGCCCAGTTGAGATTGATGGGTTTTTCAATACAAGGGCTGGGCTCATCGACTGAGTATTTAGTTCTGAACCTATCAGCCCCCTCTCTTCTCTAAACTAAGCATGCTAACGGTAATCCTTGTGATTCAACGTGGGGTCACTCAGGCAATACGTCGAACACTTACAATTCCATTCTCACCGCTCAATCAAATCCTTTTTAATTTCAACTTTCTGTGCACCCAAGCACCTTTAAATTTTCCCGAGAAAATTATGGAGTCAAAAGAAGGAAAACCCAGTTGCTTGTCTTATAGGATTGAGAAGTTGCCGAAGGGTGAGTCTGTTGGGTTAGCATTTCAAAGCTGGATGGGTGATGGGTTTCCCATTCACAGAGGTGACATTTTCCACGCCATTAACCGTCTCAGGAAGCTCAAGATGAACAAACGCGCACTTGAGGTGACTCTCTCTCTTCAAAAGCTATGGCTGTGGATTTCGGTTTGATAAACCAAGCTTATGGACTTGTTTATTTTTCCTATGTTTTTAAGGATGGTGTTAGAATGATGATTAAAAAGCTCTCACTTATGTGGGGTTTAGGAGATATGATTGTTAGATAACCTTACCTTTAAGTTTTTTTTTTTTTTTTTTTTTGAAGAGACTGATCCCCAGACTCGAACCCATGACATGCCGCTTCGGAAAAGTGGTAATTTAATAAATTATTGTAGTATAGCATATTTCGGACAAGTGATAAATAAAGGAATCACCTCAATATGTTCAAATAGTTTAATTAGAGGAATTATTGTTTTCTTAGCTTTCAAATGGTGAGAAATACTGGATTAGTGATTATGATTTCTGTTCTTTCCTCAAATTTTTCTTGGCAATTGATCAATATGCTAATGCAATATCAATTATGAGCAAAGCACATTACTGATGAGGATCGCTTAGAAAGAAAAGATGATACAAATTCGTTACAAATTTATGGTTAGTTATTGCCTCTGTGTCATCTCAAAAGTAAATTTACCAAAGACATGGTAATCACATCTACAGTAGAACCACTGGATTAGCTCTGGCATTTACTGATTTTCAAATTGAATGCACCTTCATCATTTCCCCCCCCCCCCCCCCCCCCCCCGCGCATATGTGCTCCCCTTCTAAACTGAATTGAGTTATACTGACAAGCATAACCACTGTGAGATTTGATAACCCTGAGCTGTTTGTTTGCTTTGACAGGTAATGGAATGGGTGATCAGGGAAAAGCCTTACAGGCCCAAGGAATTAGACTACTCTTATCTTTTGGAATTTACAACTAAATTTCATGGGATTTTGCAGGGTGAAAAACTCTTCTCTTGTGTCCCTCCTGAGTTCCAGAATGATTTGCTCTACAATAATCTTGTGATTGCATGCTTGGATAAGGGGTCAATAAGGCTTTCACTTGCATACATGAAGAAGATGAGGGATTTGGGTCACCCCATCTCACACTTGATCTTCAACCGCCTCATAATCCTCCATTCCTCCCCAAGCCGTAAGAAAATCATCCCCAAAATCCTCACTCAAATGAAGGCTGATAAGGTGACTCCACATGTCTCCACCTATAACATTCTTATGAAAATGGAGGCTAATGAACACAATATTGAAGGGCTCATGAAGGTATATGGTGACATGAAACGTGCAAAAGTTGAGCCTAATGAAGTATCTTATTGCATAATAGCTACTGCACATGCAGTGGCAAGGTTGTACACTGTGGCTGAAGCCTATGTTGAAGCAGTGGAAAAGTCTGTTACAGGGGATAACTGGTCAACTCTAGATGTTCTAATCATATTGTATGGGTATTTAGGGAAAGGAAAGGAGCTAGAGAGAACATTGGGCATTGTGCAAGAACTCCCCCATGTTAGGTCTAAAAGTTACGTACTTGCAATTGAAGCATTTGGTAGAATTGGACAGCTGAGTCAGGCTGAAGAGCTTTGGTTATATATGAAGTCAGTAAAAGGGTTAAGATCAAGTGACCAGTTCAACTCTATGATATCTGTATACTGCAAACACGGGTTGATTGATAGAGCATCTAGGCTTTTCAAGGAAATGGAGATGATTGAGTGCAAGCCAAATGCCATAACTTATCGACATCTTGCTTTGGGTTGCTTGAAAGCAGACTTGGTGGAAGAAGCCTTGAGAACTCTAGAATTGGGGATGGATCTAACAGCGAGCAAAAGAGTCAGGCATTCTACACCATGGTTGGAGACCACTCTTTCAATAGTTGAGATTTTTGCAGAAAAGGGTGATTTGGTGAATGTGGAGAAGTTGTTTGAAGAACTTACAAAAGCTAGGTATACCAGGTATACATTTGTGTACAATACTTTGCTCAAGGCATATGTGAAGGCCAAGAAATATGATCCAAATTTTTTGAGAAGGATGATTCTAGGAGGTGCTAGGCCAGATGCTGAGACCTATAGCCTGATGAAACTTGCTGAGCAGTTTCAGAGCTGATGTTAATCTGTTGTATGCTTAGTTTATTTATTCATGTTTCTTGATTCTTCTTAGCACAAAGAGCAAATCAAATTTCTAAGTGGAAGATAGGAAGAAGAGAGGTAGGAAATTAGGGAGGATCATCTGGTACATTCTGATTACAGCTATGATTAATGTGAAGATTCTGAGAGAATAATATGCTCAATATTACTTCCTGCTTCAGCTTCACCCCTTGGTTGAATTAGGTGAATTATGGGAAAATGAGTCTCGTTCGCAACCCCCCTACCCAATTTGACACAGCCTTTCCGTCAGCCCTATTTGACACAGACTCTCACCCAACGTTCTCCATTGCAGGCAACCTCATCTCCCCCCTCCTAATATTCATCCCCTCTCTCCCTTCCCCCAACACCTCACTGTCTGGTTTTTCTTCCTCCACTTCCTTCCCATGCCAAGCTGCATTTTTGCTTTCAGCTTTCTCAGCTGGCTCTCTCTGTTCCAAGCACTGACAGGTAAGTAATTTTCTTTGCTTATTTATTTATTTTCCTATGGTCTGTTCTGATCTTTGCATTTTGTATCAACTTTTCTCAAATGGCAATTCGTAGTTAAGTTGGTTATTAAATGTTGCTCTTGCTTTTGAGCAATGTAAAATCCCAGTTGTATGCTGTTGTGGATTTTTACTATTGCCTACAATCTGTTCGTTGAATAGCTTTCTTGGGTCTCAAATAGGTTCTTGAAAATAGGTATACAAAAACTCTCTGTTGTGGAGCATTTAGCTTATTTGGATTTGTAAAGCTTTCTTTAAGAAGCGATTGGAGCATCCTTGCCCCTTGGTTTTTTCAAGTGAACAAACCGGATTTTCTCAACCTTTGTGTATGTTCCTCTTCATAAAACTAATCAATGTAGGGGAGTTTGGAATAGAAACATGGAACTACTAGTGACATTAAAATTAGTGGAAACTTTCTTGGGTGATTTTAAGTTGAAAATAAAGGGAATGGATAATGATTTTGTGACATTTGTAGTAAGACTGGTGGTGTATTATTAAAATTTTTGGTTTTAATTTTATTTAAACAGCTGTGCAAAATGTAGTGATTCTGGTAATTTCTATTTAACAAAGGGGTGTGAATGTTGATTGTATATTATGTTGAGGTGGGAATTTTCAAATTCTTGTGTAGAATACTTCGCTCTTGCTCGAAGTTTTGAGAACTGTGGACAGACTATTCCTGATCTGAACTTTTTCTCTTTAAAACTTTGTTTGATTGGATGTTAGCTTTGGGTTCTTTTTTATTGTGTTCATTATTAGATATTTGGTCTTTAAGGCCTCTCCCTTGTGTGGTTTCAGATCATTGTCCTATTATTGGGGAGGTAGGTGGTTGGTCGAGGGGGAAGAGTTCCTTTAAATTGGAAAATATGTGGCTTAAAGCGGAGGGTTTTGTGGACCGAGTTAGGTGTTGGTGGAACGGTTATCATTTTGTGGGACCCCTAGATATGTTTTTATATGCACTAGATAGAGGGGGTAGGAGTTGGAACTTAGTTTTCAGTCGTGAATTTAATGACTGGGAAATGGGGAGATTTTACTCTTTCTTTGAGCATGTTTCTGCCAGAATTCCAAGGGGGAGGGTGATGATGTTCTAATTTGGCAGTTGAATCATAGTGGTATTTTTGATGTGCACTCCTTTTATAATTCTTTGTTGAAAGCCCCTTCTGTCTCCTTCCCTTGGCAAAGCATTTGGTGTATTAAGGTACCTAAAAGGGTGTCTTTCTTTTTATGGACTGCTGCTAAGGGTGGTATTCTTACAATAGATAACCTTGTTAAGAAGAACTTGCCTCTTGTTAATTGATGTTTCCTATTTTGGTGTGATGAGGAAACTGTAGATCACCTTTTACTCTATTGTAAGTTTGCTCATGCTTTGTGGAGTGAGGTTTTATGTTTGGGGTTTAGTAGGTGATGCCGAGTACAATTGTCTCTCTTCTTTTTGCTTGGAGGAATTGGTTGGAGAAATTTTCTTCAAATATTTGGAATATGGTACTAACGTGTCTTATGTGGTTAGTATAGAAGGAACACAATGCCCAAACATTTGAGGACATTGAGGGACCTATTGATCTATTGAAGACTTTTCTAGCTAGGACTTTGTTTGAGTGGTCTCGTATTTGGGGTCTTACACATTTTAGTTTCTTGTCTGATTTCATTATCCCTGTTAGATTTTCCTTTTGATTTGACTGTATTCTTTTCATTGCTGTGTGTTTGCAATCGTCAACACATTGCACTTTTGCTATAAATAAAACTTTTATTTACCTATCAAAAAATGATATTTGGTCTTTAAACTTTGAGAGGCTGATGTAAGTTTCTTGGCTCTTGGCCCCTATTGTAGGGATGCTAGAGGTGGGGTTTTGGCCTTTCACATTCTATGCCTTGAACATATATTATTCTTATATATGTTTGTATGTCTGAAGTATGATGCATGGAAGGTTGGAAGAGAATGTATTTATCTAAAGGGGGTAAGGTGACACTCATTAAAAGCTCACTATCGTCTTTACCTACATATTTTCTTTCCCTTTTTCCTTTACCGGGTAAGGTGGCTAAGCGTATGGAGAAATTACAGAGAGATTTTTTGTGGAATGGGATTGATGGTGAACCTAAAATTCATTTAGTTAATTGGGCCAAGGTTTGTAGGCCTTTGCAGGTTGGGGGGTTGGGTATAAGACGATTGGGTAACTTTAATTCTGCCTTATTAGGTAAATGGTTGTGGAGGTATGGTTCGGAGACTGATGCTTTATGGAGGAGGGTTATAGAGGCAAAATATGGGAACAATTAGGGTGGTTGGTGTACGAAGAAGGTGACAAGTCCTTATGGGGTTAGTTTGTGGAGATACATTAGAAGTGGCTGGTTGAACTTCTCTAAACTCCTTGTTTATGATGTGGGGGATGGTACTAGAGTGAAATTTTGGAAGCATGTGTGGTGTGGGGATTGTACTCTCCAAGAGGCTTTTCCAGAGCTGTACTGTCTTAGTAGGTCAACAGATTCCTCGGTGGCTGAAGTTATGGGTTGGTCTGCTGGGAGGTTTCACTGGAATGTGCACTTTCGTCGTCCACCTCAAGATTGGGAAGAAGAAGCCTTTGACCGGTTTATGGAATTGGTCTATTCTTCGTCAGTGAGGGGGTTTGGCCCAGATAAGGTTTGTTGGAAGCCTGCAAGAAATAGAGGTTTTGAGGTTAGAGGTTATTATAGCTCTTTCTATCCTCCTAATCTTGTTTCCTTTCCATGGAAAATGATATGGCAATCGAAGGTTCCTCCAAGGGTAGCTTTCTTTTCTTGGTCTGCCTCCTTAGGTAAGATCTTAACAACAGACAACCTTCGTAAAAGACGAGTGATAGTGCTTGATTGGTGCTATATGTGTAAGAGATGTGGGGAGTCGGTGGATCATCTTCTACTTCATTGCTCTGTAGCTTGGGAGTTGTGGTCGTTGGTTTTCTGCTTGTTTGGCATTCAATGGGTTATGCCTCATTCTGTTCTTGAGTTGTTTGAGGCTTGGCAAGGAAAGTTTGCACGACATCGTCATATTGATGTTTGGAAGTTAGTGCCTCACTGCTTGATTTGGTGCATTTGGCGTGAAAGGAATGCTAGAAGTTTTGAGGGATGCGAACGCTCTTTGCTGGAGATTAAGTCTTTTTTCTTACACACTCTCTTTGAATGGAGTGTGGTTTTTTCTCATTTTTCTTGACCGTTGTTCTTTTGTTTCTTAATTTGTGCCCCCATAGTACATCCCCAATGTACTCAGCTTGGCAATTTTTTAATAATAATATTCTTACGTTATTTATCAAAAAAAAAGGAAGGTATTGTTTGTGTATGGTGCCTGTTCATTATAAGCAGCTTGCTCTGATTAGCCTGCTTGTGGTTATCTCATTTAGAGTGTACTTGCAACAGCTTGGACTGTCACAGTTTGGGCATGGGTACATAAATTTTTTATGATGATATGCTAATGCTAATGCTTCATAAGTCCACATTCCTAAGTGATTATATGCAAAATATATTCTGTCCACTATAACGTAATCTGTTTGGTAATTGTTGTGCACTCATTCTTTGTGCTGGCATGTAAACCAGTTAAAAGTAATTTTTGATATACGTGCATGTTTGTTAAGGTTGTTGGAGGCAGAGCAATCGACCACTTTTTTCAGTCCTATATTCCTAACGCTGTGATATCAAGTTCAACTTTTCACTTTACCATGCTTGGACCCATCTATTAAGTGGAAATCTAGGAGCAACCTGTATGAGGTGAATTAATCCCATTATTTTATTTCCACTGTATATTTTTTTTGCGGATAGATCTAATTGCGGTAATAAGTTTGTATGTGTATTGGACTGGTTCTTCCCAAATTCCTAAAGATAAATAAATCAAAAGATTGCTTGGTCGTTTGATAAAAGTATTAAATGCTCCAAATTTGTGTACATTATTTTGTCGAAGGTTGTAACTTGTAAGACAAAGTTGATTCCCTTTCCTGCTGATATTGAGTAATGTTGTTCTTCTTTTAGGCTTAACCTATTCTTTTGTTGCAAAAGCACTTCAATTTTTTTGGTTAGATTAAAATATAGTATTTCTTATCCATAACCATAAGAATTCTATTTCCTTTTGCAGTAGGTCGTGTGCTACACAGTCAGTTCAATACTTTTCCTAGATCTCCCCATGTCTTCAAATTACTATGCTATTTTGAAACTTCTTATCAAAAGATATGTGTGCGCTTTTATCCTTATCGCTGCACTGATTTAACCTGGGCATTTCATTAGAAATTAAAAGACATTAGCACATCACACTAGCTTATTTAAGTTAGTTCTTTGGTTGGCCAAACCTTTAAGCACTCAAAATCCTCGGATTTTGTGCTAGGACAAACTTGATTTTCATGCTTTTGATATGAGTTTGTTCATGCTTATTAAAGAAACTTACTTGCATCATTATATTATGTTTTAAATTATTCATTAAAATGTCTTCATACTCATCATATTAGTGTTTTTTTTCTTTCTCTTCTTAACACAGGCACACCCCAACCACGAACAATATTTAAACAAAAAAATTGAAATGTTTGAAAAAATGACTGTGGTTGTGGGTAAGGACATGGCTACAGGGGGCTTTTCAAAGAGCTTTATTGATGTAGATGCACAAGAAATGAGCAGAGGAGAGAGTATTGTGTGTGAGGGTGCGAGTCGGAATAAGAAAGAAAGAAAGAAGAGGGGGGAGGGGTAGATGGGATAAGGAAATTTGTGGTGGGGGAGTGGCTATGTAAACGGTTTAAGTTGTTGAATTTGGGTTTTAACTATTTCAAAATTTTGGCATCTTGAACTATTTTGGATTGTTCAATAGATGATGATAATTTCAACTACTTTGGTGATTATGTAGGTGATTCTTGAACTATTTTGGGTTACTGCCCTTTTTCTTTTTTTTGGTGACCAGATGGGTTAATGCCTGTGTGATTTGGATTATGATTGGTTTGCTTATGGTCGTGCTATCATTTAAAAAAAAAAAACACTTTCTTGAATCATTTTCGTGCTTATCTTCTTTTATAACTTTTACTTTCGTTGTTTTCCTAGGTGCTAAACTGTGACAGATAGGTAGGATTCAAATACACATATTTATTGGAGTTTGGCATCGCAGGAATTCAATCAAACATTTTGGTTTAAAAACATTTTCTTTGGATGATTGAGTTTTGTTTTGTTTTTTTTTTTTTTTTTTTTTTTTAAGGATTTGTTAATTATTAGGTTGATTATGTTCTTGGTCCGTATTTTAATGACACATTGCATATACCCATACCTCCTTGTTCGTAGCCTGGCTTCATTTCTAGGCTCCACTTTATTTTTCTTCTTCTTTTTAGATGCATACAATTTTTCTAGCAAAACCTCTGTTCTAGCACTACGCTTTGCAAACCATCTGATTTGCATAACATAACATGTTTGGAAGAGTAATAATTATTTTATGCATCTAGCATTTGCAGCAGATACCTTCTACTGGAGAGGCACATCGCATCAATAACTCTATCAACCTGAAAGCCAATAACTGTGGTCTACAATTTTCAATTTTTTTTTCCTCTCACAAATAAAAAATTCAATTTAAAGGAGCTCAATAAAAAACAGTGGAAAATTAGTGGAAATTAGATCAATGTCAGATGCAAGAATCATGGTTTCTTCCTTGGCAGGGAGATCACTTCAAAATTCCAACAATATTTTTAGTACTTTACAAAAATCAATAGAAGAAACATGCATATGCTCAAAGATTTCTTGTGACACAATTTTTTGTTTTTTATTTTGTTTTTTTTGTTTTTTGTTTTTTGTTTTTTTGTTTTTTGTTTTATTGTTTTTTTTTTTAACCTAGATAGCCTGATGGCCCTAAAAAGTAAAAACAAAAATATTTAGCAGGAAGTAAACTAATTATAACGAAGAAAGAAAATCTTTTCTTTGGCTAGGAAAAGAAAATAGAAACGCCTGTTTTGCACCAAGTAGTAAGATTATTGAAATTCAGTTTTTATTCTGACAAGCTTACATATTCAAAGGAAAGAACGACAAAAGGAACAGATCACATAGTTTCGTACAAAGAAGAGAACCATCTGTTCAGGTGAGATAGTTGATGAACTCTGCAGCAGTTGCAATGGCACCACCTGCAATGGCATCTGTCACAATCTTGTCTCTGCCATTGTTGGTGACTGCAGATATCAATGCACCCGTCACTGCACCACCAATCATGGCATTCTTCTGCAATACATCCAACACAAGAAAATATGTCAAGAAAAAAAATTTCAGTTCAAAGTCATAACTGCAAATGGATTTCTTGATTGTATAAGAAGACAGGTAATTGTTGCTGCTTGAAACGTGAAAAAAAAAAAAAAAAAAAAAAAAAAAAAAAAAAAAAAAAAATCAAATCAATACAGTTGAGGCTCCTTTACAAGAAACACCTCTTGACTGTTGTTGAAAAAAAAAAGAGTAGCAATCTTATTGTGCAGCTAACACAAAACTTTTGAGGGTTATCTGGTTTTCTTTCAGAGGCCCAATTTCAGAAGCCTCATAAACACTAAACAGGTTAAATATAGGCAAAATCGTTTGGAAACTATGAAACATAGTTGAGATTAAAAGTTATAGAATCAGTGGCCACATTCAGAACCCCTATAGCAATTTGCTCGTATATGAACAAGAGGAAATTCAGCTTGCACTTTATAGCAAACATACCCAGTCACTAGTGCCACGAACCCTCTCTGCTCCAAACTCCATTCCCACATACAATCCAGCCACAGTTCCTGTTAGTTATATAATAAGGATTCTTAGTTTGGCTTCTCATTACAAAGAATAAACTCGGATTATCTCATGGATAACAAAATATCCAAATGTCTTGCACTTACCCCAATATGCCCCTTCTTTACACATCTTCTTCAGCTGCAATAACACTAGGTTCCATTAGTAGGGCAAGATTGACATGTAATACTCATCTATTAATACAGAGCAATGCTAGAGATACAATTTTTCACAACTTACTGAATTAGCAAGCTGTGTTGGAGCAACATCACTTTAACATGACCACCATCACTAATACTAATTTTATAGTTTTACTAGGCATCAATCACTACCATTCATGTGAAATTATTTCTCTAGATTATTGATTGCCGCAACACTTGTCAAATTTGTAAATTTATCATATTCTAATAGCTTAGTCTTTGAAAATTTTGGAATTCATGTATATTTCCACCAATTGCAGTTACAATTCACCACCGACCACCTTAGTGGAAAAAAAAAAAAAAAAAAAAAAATTGTGCCTCGCATTTGTTAGAAGTATGGGTAAAATGATTAAATTTACCATATCCCAATAACTTAAGCTTTTGGAATAATCGGTAATTTAACGTAGAATCAAAGCATGAGATCTGAGTTCAATCATTCTCTCCTCCGCTCTGATATAAACCAATCTGTATGTTTCTTTCAATGTCTAAAAATATAACCATGCAACTAAAATAAACCAGTCATAGTAGAAAAATCTGATATAAGCCAAAGACATACTCACCGTGTGCTCAAAATTGTGACTGGAAATATTCCCTGCAAATAGCAACTCTTGCTGAGAAAATTATAGTTGATGACAAAAAAAAAATTAAAACGAAGTGGATCTTATATAATGTTTTTTATTACCGTAGAAGATTCACAATTTACTGTTTCCATTTTCCTCAATTGGGAGAAAGAAATAAATAAACAAATAAAAGTAATACCTTTTTTAATCATGTGATAAGCCTCCTCTGTAGCTACTCTGGCAGCTGCGACCTGAGCCAAGTGAAGCAAAAAACGAAGTTGTTTTAAAATTTAATTTTAACGTTGTAATCTCAAAAGTAAAAGACAATCAAAGAAGAAGAAGAAGAAGAAGAAGAAACGAACAGTGCCGATCTTTAAGAAACCATCAACGGTGAGATTAAGGAAAGGGTTGCCCATGTCAATTGCCACGTCAACCTTCGGAGTTGACACAGAACCAGAAAACCTGCTATGAGGCATCCTTCTCTTCTTTCTACTTTCTTCTTCACAGACTCTGTTTCTCTCACTCACTCTCTCTCACTCTCTCAGTCTCACTCTCTTCTCAAGCTTGTCCTGTGCCTAATATCTATATGATATTTTAGATTTTTTTTTTTTATATAAAAAAAAGAAATTTAAAATTGTTTTTTGTTTTGTTTGATTCCATGAAGTTGAAGGTGACGTGTAGTTGTTATTAGCCGTTGCTTAGGCGATGTTATGTCGGTTTCTTTCTTTAAGACGTGACTTTTTTCTTATAAATAAAACTGTATTTTATAAATAGTAGAATTTTAAGAAAAGGTGACGTGGGGGAGTTTACCAAAAAGTAAGAGTTAGGTATATTATTTAACTGTTGTTATTTAGGTTCATTTTTTAAAATTTTGTCAATTTTTTTTTTAATGGATGGAAATGTATTTTACAAGTTAACCAAATAGTAGAATTAAAAAAAAAAAAAAATCTAATGAACCGTAGTTAAAGATCACTGTATATCAATTTTGTTCTTACCAAAATGCCAATAGAAGTTGCCAAGATCTTTGCATGCGCCGGTCCTTAGGGGCCTGGGTTGGTAAATAAGGAAAGGTGGATGGGCATGTGATTTAATTATTTTTATAAGACATACTTTCTTTTATAAAGCATGGGCCCCTCTCTCACTCCAGCTATGTTTGAAGAAATATTTTTGTGTTCTAATACTTGGGCCTTCCTGTAGTTAAATTGAGACCATATGAAAATGATGATCGGTTTGAAATTTGGATACTAAATGTGACAGGTACTTCCCTTCCTTGTTTTAGTTTGTCAGTTTTTCTTATGGGCTATTCTACCGACACAAGAAAGTATTTAATGAAACTGTCTCATACATGAACTTTTCTTATAAACAGACCACTAAAATTCGTTAGTGGTGTGGTATAAGCTCGGATTTCTCGTTATAAACATTTTGATTCGAGTCTTACTAATAGGTAGGGTGGATAGGCTTAAGCCTGTGTTAATACCTTTGTGTTTGGCCTATGCGTGGGGATGACCACACATGATAACACTATAAAAGTTGCCATCCTCTCTTTTTCGACGTTTGATAACTCAACAATTTTTGAAATTGTATGTAACAGTATGCATCCCTAAATATTTTGTTTTCCTTTTTAGTTATAAGAATTGAGAAAGAATTACAAACTAGAAACAAGATAGTCACTCGTGACGGAGTAGTTAGGGTGCTTGACGCTGGTTTAACTCTCTCTCATTTTTTTTTTTTTTTTTTTTCTACTAAGTAATACTTTCATTTAAGTCAAAGGAAACAAAAAAACATCAAGATAGCAATTGTGGAGAGTTATATCCATCTCTTTCTTAGGGAACAAAACCAAGGGCCAAGGATCATTGTTATATTCGTTCAAATGCTCGTTACTAATAAATTGATATAAAAAAAAAAAAAAAAAAAAAAAGGGAGGCACGTGACATTGAGATTCAAAACCACGGGCAAACCATTCATTCAACATAATCATGCAAACATCATACTCCAAGGTTCACAGTCAAGCATGTTGCTTGGTCCAAATGACTTTTCACATCTGACTATACACTTGCCCACCATCTAAGTGTAAAAGCCATGCATTAAGGATATCATATGTAGGTGTTGAAATAACCATAGGTGCATGTGAAGAGAAGGACACGTAGAGGCTTGCATGTGCACTATCCAAACTTGAAAAACCATGTTCATAGCTTATTGGTTATTAGGCGTGGCGCCGTTGAAATTCAAGGCTACAAGGAAGCCATGTGTCCGCGTGGTGGCATTGAAGCTTTAGGTGTGTATTTAGTGTGCACCTTGGTTGTCACGTGAAGACAACGACAGCGTGAGGGGGGGGGGGGGGGGAGATATGATATGTCTCTCGAGTTTGGAATGACCTCTTCGTAAAATGAGCCGTACACGAGAAGCCCACCGATCGAATGTAGTCCCATAAATTAATGGAGACCTCTCCTACAGACGTGTGCAATGTGTTCATAGCCGCACACCAACACTCTAGGAAGGCTTGCAAGACATGGCTGTTCCGATCATATGTGAATAACGATGCAAGTAGCGGCTCATAAAGATTGGCATCACTTAAGAATTTAGTATTGTGGCTCAATATGTCTTCTAGCCACTCCCAAGGAGGTAGGAAAACTCACCCTTATATTGGAGTGGAGGAGTCTTGAAAGAAGGTAGGGTCCATTGCACTTCTCCCGCACTTATCCGACAACCAAGGAGAGGAAATGGATTGATGTGGTCCGCAGTTGAGTGAAGGTTGGAGGCCAAAGTAAACGTTCTTGAAACGACATGCAAATCCTTTCTAGTTGGGTCATGTAGTTCGTGAGATGATTCGACCCACCATCGTGATAGACTCGGAGGACAAGGAATGGCAGTAGATGAGGGTGAAGGGACACTGCTACCAGGTGGATGGACTTTCAAGATGACGCCTTCCTCCATGGGTTCTTTTGTAGAGCGCAAGAGAGTGATGGATTGATCATTGAGAGTCCTCGATGAGTCGTGAAAAATGACCATGATGGGGCACACTTGATTGCAACCACTTGGAGGAGACAAAGCTTGTAGAGGTCACAACTTGAGAAAATATAAGAGAATCACAAGTTGAGCGAAGGGTTGACAGGCATGAGTCACCTAACACACCTGGCAGCAAACCAAAGAAAAGGAGGAATAACTTAGTAGTTCAAATGCTCTATACTAATAAATTTTTAAAAAAGGGGGGCACGTGCAGTATTGGCTTATTACAAAGAAGAGCATATGACATTGAGATTCAAAACTACAAGCAAGCTATTCATTCAATAGCAACATTCAAGTGCTTGAACATCTTAGGTACGTGTTGCAATTATTATATATGCATGTAAAGACAAAGACAAGTGGAAGCTTGCATGTTGCCTATTGAGTGCAAAGATCATGTGTGTACAAAGATGCCACCATGCTCCTCATGAAATTAAGGCTTGGGACGTGTCAATAATATGGCATAAACTGTTACATGCAAAACAATAGGAATCGTGAAAGTGGGGCACTCACCCTTATAGAAGCGGGATCAATGGACAAGCCAATATTTCGTAGTGACCAAGTGCGACACAAAGAACTAATATATAATATTCGTCGCTTTTGGGAGTGTGAAAGACATCGCGCCAATTGTTTAAGCCTAGAAAATACAAGCGTCATGGCCATAAGCAACTGCTAAGGATGGAGTTGGAGTACCCAAAGTGCGTTGAAGGCCGCAAGATGAGGGCAGTGAGAAGGGCGTGCTGATGGAACTCCCGTACAGTCGCCATCCTCTCTTTTTCGACGTTTGATAACTCTAACAAGTTTTAAAATTGTAGGTAACAGTATGCATCCCTAAATATTTTGTTTTCCTTTTTAGTTATAAGAATTGAGAAAGAATTACAAACTAGAAACAAGATAGTCACTCATGACGGAATAGTTAGGGTGCTTAACGCTAGTTTAATTTTTTTTTTCTTTTCTTTCTACTAAGTAATACTGTCATTTAAATCAAAGGAAAACAAAAAAACATCAAGATAGCAATTGTGGAGAGTTATATCCATCTCTTTCTTAGGGAACAAAACCAAGGGCCAAGGTTCATTGTGATGGGAATCATTTCTACAAAATTTCACAAAAAGCCCTCATCTTGTAACATTATGGGTTACAAAATTAGTTTCTCTAAGATTTGGTTGGCGCCATGATTGTGCAGGGCAAATGTGTGTTTTTAGACAAAAATGCAAAAACGCGTGATTTGGCCTTCCATTTTGTTTTTAAAAATTCAAAAATTCACATTTTAAAATCGAAGGTACATGCCTTTTTTTTTTTTTTTTTTTTTTAAAAAAAATTTTAAAACATAATAAAATTTTCGCAATGCACAATTTTTAGGGTCTCAATACCTGAGATACTCTCGAATATTTGCTTAATGACAAAATTTTCATTTTTAAAACATAATAAAATTTTCACAATGCACAATTTTTAGGGTCTCAATACCTAAGATACTCTCAAATATTTGCTTAATGACAATATATCAACTTGAGGAAATGCACAAAAACTCTCACATCCCCTCAAATTTTTATCTATTTGCTCCTTAATAACCATTTGTGCATCATTCACAAGTGGCTACCCCTTCTTAGGGCTGGCTTTAGTACAGAATCGAGTGAGCTAGCGGTCGCCTAAAGCCCCCAAGTAGAAAAAGGACCCCAAATTTTAACCAATAAAGTAATTTTTTATTATAAAATTATTCATTAAGCCCAAATATTAGCTAATAAGTAAAATAACATTTTTTTTATCAAATGAAAAACAAGAAAAAATAGAAAAAAAATGTTACGTCCATAACATTTTTCACAACAAGTCTAAGTGATAGCTATTTTTATAGGTTGTTACTAATTGTTATTGGTGGGAAAAAAAAAAAAAGTAATTCTAGTAGTGGGTTCAAATTAGAACCAGTAACAATTTAATACTTAAAATTTGTTATGAAAATATTGTGAATATAACACTTTTAACAAAATAAAAAAAGTAATACACAAAGAATTTTACAACATTTTTCACAACAGTTGAGTTGACAAACTTTTACTAATTTTCATTAAAGTCTACCATTAATATCACATTTTTACTTACCACTATCAATCAGTCACATCAAAAACTGTGAAAAGTTTTGTCAACTAGTAATTTTACATCTAAAACAAGATAGTAGAATTTAAGTAATATTAATTTTTTTTCTCAAAAAAAGTCATATTTAAATGTATGAAAAGTTTCAATTAGTTTTCGCCTAAGGCCCCTAAATGCATTAAGTTGCCCCACTTTTTAGCGTAAGTAGTGGCGAAGTGGAGAATGTCCTCGCAACAAAGAGTCCGATGGCGGTTGACACACGTTGGACATTGAAGGCATCTAAGCTTGGTGTACTCAAAATGTAGCATCACTTTCTTTTGGAAGTGGGAAACACGCTTAGCAAAGGCTCTCTCTCTCTCTAAGGAAGTTGTTGTATTGTTAAGATCTTTTTATTATGTTCCAGAAATAATAATTTTAGACGTTCAATCGACAAAAACAACACTTTTTCACTAGTTTGATCAATCAGTTAATGTGATTCTTAAAATTATTTTTTCAATACGAACACTTTTATGTTTAAATTTAAAAGAAATGCACTTCTTTCAAACTGTTAATTCTAACGGACGCTAAAAGTGATTTTCAAACCAAACTCAATGGACCAATAATGTAGGGTGGAGGAATTTTATAGGGGAAGTATAACGTTATGAAAAAAAAAAAAAAAAAGCATAACTTTTAAAAGCATCTCCTTGTCAAATGAAGAATTTGTATTCCATTTCCGTTGTCTTTGTCATTGCTAGTTGTGTTGTGTATGCTTCGACTCTAAAAAAATTTTGTTCTTCGATCAGTTAGATCGATCCAGATAAAAATGACCTCACTTTTATGGTTTCTTTCTACAACAATTATGCACATTTTTTCCTCTTTGACCACAACATCAAAATTAACCTTCACAAAAGGAGGAGATTAGGGAGGGAAGGGGGAGTTCCCATCCACTGTTTAGCTTTAGTTTCATCTACGAATTCCCAAGAAAATAAATGGTTTAACTTTGTAGGGGAATCTAAAGTCTTTATTTCAACTCTTTTTTTTTTCTTTTTTGAGAATCTCTTTATTTCAACTCAGTTTCTCAAAACTATTTTTCCATTAAAAAAAAAAAAACCAGAAGCAGTCACAATCTTGATGGAGCCTGAAAAACTTTGTAGGGTCCTTGCCTACTAACTTAGTAAAGGTTTGAGTCGTTTGACTTAGGTGGACGACAGCAATACAATAGCTATGGAGATTGGAGATTGCCCATTGAGTGATTAATTGCTAGCTCGTCAAGGTAGACTAGACCATTTATCTCCAGAGTCCAGACAAATGGAGGGTAAAATTATTATAGAGATGCACATTAGCCAGTGGACTTTCTTGCATGATTGCATGTGCGAGATAAAGAGCTGCCAATGGGTCCGGCTCCATGGAATTATATACTAATTGCTAACCCCACACATGAAAAAGTTTAAGGAAATTTACTTAGGATTCAGATTTAAGTGAGTTTTTGTTAGTTTAACTAGTAAAGTTTTTATGATTGAATAAAAAATTTGAGTTCAATCTCTGTTTATACTAAAAATTGATTGGTGTTTTAGTTTGATGATAATAAACATGACTGTTTGACCAAAACAAAGATCACAAATTTTAATTAGTAAAAATAATAAAAGTTACCTAAAGTAAAATAAATAATAAAAGTAAAAATAATAAGTTACCTCAAGTTAAATGACAAAAGACTTTTTTTTATTATATATAAATAATGTAAAATTAATTTTTAGTGTGTGTTTGTATAGAGCGTTGCGCGTCTACGTTTCACGTTTTCTGCGTTTTTTTTTTTTTTTTTTTTTATTATCCCCAGCAGCAATTGTTGACCCGGTCCTCTGTGAATAGTGCACTTGTGCACTGTTCACGGGTCCCACAAACTCCACTTTTTATCAACTTTTTCATTAAAAATGGGTCCCACAGCACTATTCACACATTTAAAAATTATTTTGCTACAGTGTTTTCAGTTTTAAGTTTTCAGTTTCAGCAAAATAAGTTCTATCCAAACAGACCCTTAGTTTGCTAAAAATTATGGTAAATGATTTATAAAATAAGGTAAAATAAATAATGAAATAGAATTTATTTAAAAAAAAATTCAAAATGTTAATAATAAATTTTAATCGAAATAGTAATTTAAATTTATTAAAATTTTGGTAATATAGATTCATCAATGGAGAATTACTTTATAACTTTGATGTATCTATAGTGCAATAAGGATGCTCATGAGTTTTTATTTTGAGGAAAATAATTAATTTATTTTGGACTAGCAATGTAAAATTTACATTATAGATTAAATAAATGTGTACAACATTGAATAAATATGTTTAGTCTATAGTATAAATTTTACTAGCATGTTTAAATTATTTTCCTATAATTACCCTTGTTTAATTTTTTTTTATTAAAGTAAAGAGTTTTTTAGTTCAATTAACACAATATTGTATTTCTAATAGAGATGTCATGGTTCAAATCTAACTCCACCGACTATTGAATTATATTTTAAAAATCATTTATTAAAATTCTATTAATTAAACTCATTAAGAAAACTTTGGAATCCTACTAGAAAATAAAAAAATTCTCAAAGAAAGTTTGTTAAGGAATATTAAACATTCTTTTCATGTTAGACCACAGGGCCAATTCAGCAAAATATTGCCTAAAAGATTCTAATTAATTAACCAACTAAAAATATGCCTGATTTGATTACAACTCTAAGAAAATACTCAAAAAAAGGAAATAAATCCCTTATCTAGAATTCAATAAATCCTCCAATAATGATTGACCCATATCGTACATGTTGATATATCACTTCATTGTTTTATTTCTTGACCAAATATCTTCTTAGAGAAATATAACACATCACAAACTGTTATGCAATAAATTTCTCTGAAGCAAATGACTATCAAATTGATAAACTTTCTTTATAATCTTATTGATAAAAAATAGTTACATGCATGATTAGAATTCTAAATACCACAACGCGGTTGCCTCCACCGAAATTCTCTGTAGTCTCCACCTCTAAAGAAAACAATTAACCCCTGACTACTGAGGATCCATGAGTACCTGCATACGCCCTGACATGAAACAGAAAGGAAAAAAAGGTCAAAACCAAAAACTGAAAAAAAAAAACAAAAAACAAAAAACAAAAAAACAATATGAAAGCTACTTGAAAATAGAAATAAATTTCCTTACCGGCAAAAGTTTACATGGAGACATTAGTTGGACATGGAGGAATAGATATATCAGTAATCCCTTCTAACATCAATACAACACTCTTCATCGAAGGACGAAGAATTGGTTCATCTTGAATGCACCATAATCCCACTTTAACCATATTCTCCAAGGTTCTCTTATCTACTTCTTCACCACCCATAATCTTATCCAACCCTTTAGCAACAAAGCATTTATATACCCAAGTAGAAAGAACAATTTCTTCAGGTGCGGATACATTAATCTCCATATTCTTTCTGCAACATACAATTTCTAAAAGCACTATTCCATAGCTATAAACATCTGCCTTCACTGATATTGGGATATTCTTCTGCCACTCAGGTGCTATATACCCTCTAGTCCCTCTAACCAATGTGAAGGTCCTTGTTTGATCTGGCATTAATAATTTTGCCATGCCAAAGTCAGAAATTTTAGCTGTCCAAAAATTATCCATCAAAATATTTTGAGGCTTTATATCACAATGAATAATAGGGGCCTTACACTCTTCATGTAAATAGAGAATTCCTCTTGCAACATCCAATGCTATTTTTAATCTTTCATCCCAGTCTGGACGCCTTATACCTTTAAAAAGAAGATCGGCAAGGGAGCCATTGCTCATATATTCATAGACAAGCAACCTCTTAGAGCCCTCAACACAATAACCCAACAATTGAACCAAATTTTTGTGGCGAGTTCTCCCTATTGCTCGCATCTCTGCACGAAACTCTCTTTCACCATCTTCCACCAATTTCTCTAGTCTCTTCACAGCAACAAGTTTCTTACTTTTGTACAAAGCCCCTTTGTACACCGTTCCAAAAGAACCCTTACCCAACTCATGTTTGAATCCATTTGTAGCTCTTTTGAGCTCATCATATGAAAACAAATTTAAAGTAAGCCCCTTAGTCAAGACCAGTGTTTCACTCTCTTTCAGTCTTTTATACCTTAGAGCTCGAATTTTGAACGTGTAAAGGCCAGAAATTCCAAGGGCGAGACAGGAGAATATTGTAAAAGCTAAAATTAAAACAATAATGTGCACTTTAGCCTTATTGGTTGTCACATGATGAAGAGGAGGCTTCTTTGGGGTGGAAGAAGTTTTATTCCAGCTTTCAGTGCTCCTTATGCCCACCTTGAAAAAAGCTACGCTACTCTTTGTATCCCTTCTAACATATCTCAGTGGAAGCTTCTGTCTCTGGCAATATGAATCCTTGAACAATGCTGCATCACAATTGCAATCCTTCAAGCAAGAATTGCTGCATTCTTCCTCTGTTGACATGAGTGCATATGCGTAAGGATTATCTTCCCAGAACATATTCTCCGTATGCATGGAATAATTTGCAATATGATCTTTGTGGCCACCTCCGCACCCTACTTCCGAATAGTTTCTCTCACAGCCGAGAGATTTGAGATTCGGATCAACAAAATGTGTTCCAGGAAGACAAAGACAGTACGGCTGGCCATCATTGAGTGTGCAAAAGCTGTTGAAGCCGCAAAAACCTTTCACTTCACAAAGATGCTCGCCCTTCAATGCTGACCACAAAAGTACTGGTGATGATGAGTTTTGTTTGTCTGCTTTGTCAAAGGAATGGGAGTACAGCTGGAAAATTCCATCAACAACAAGAGTTGCACGATAAATGTTGTTGGTATTATTGTCGGTCGATGATGATTTCAAAACTTTATAACTTTCCATACTAGTGCTATTGATGATTTCTAGAGCACCTGAATAATTGAGATAAAGGCGAAGCTTGAAGCTTTTGGAACTAGTGTCAGAGCTCCAATAAGCTTCACTTTCATCGTCGACAGTGTTTACCGGGTATAGAACCAAGTTTCCATCATCCTGCATCTTCAGACGATACCGTCCAGTTGAGTGATTGGTCTCTGATGAACTAGAGAACAATTGAGCACCAGAGGACAAAATCTGCCCTCCCAAAATAGTATCAGTGGGATAGCTGAAACTCTCCCAAATGATTGAATCATTTTTGTTGTAGAGAACAAAATTGCCATTGTCAAGCATACAGGCAGAAGAAGCTGACTCTGTTGCATCACTACTGATAAGCTTCTCTACTCCTTGCTCATCAGCTCTCAAAAGAAGCTTACCATCCTTTGTCAAATCTAGTGTCGAGTTTGAGGTGACCGGAGAATCATCGCGGTTTGCTGTCCACACAACCGTTTTATTATTGTCTGTGAACCAGATTCCAACCATAAAACCATTGCCTTGTGGATAGAATCCAAATGCAAATTGGCCAGAAAAGGAAAGCCAAAAGGTGGGGGAAATTGTGGGATTAAGAGAAGAGCCCAGGCTTATTTTTTGGTTACATTGCATTTGTTGAGGTTGAGCTCCTCCAAATGTAAGGGACGTAGATAGTAGAAAGAAAACAGTAAATATGGAAGCCATGAGAGAAGGATGAGAAAGGTATTAGGAACTTCACAACATGCATATACTTTTTATTTTGAGAACTGATGAGCAACTAGCTGGCAATTGCTGGCGCTATTACTAGATTTTAGGAGCGAATTTAGGGAGATTTTCAGAAAAGGAAAAAAAATCGTGTATCGCGGGCAACTGGTCAACAAAATCGGTTCTTTGTCAACAAATAAAATTAGTCATGGCAGCTTCAACACGTTAACGTACGGTAAAGTTGGAAGTAACGTAACTCACGTTCATGCAAACCACAATGTTTTACTTTTTTTTTTTTTTTTGAAAACGAAGTTTTACTCATTTTTTTTAGGATAGTTATATATGCTTGCATTGTCCTAGTAACCTAAATTGTAGATTAAATATATAAATACTAGTCTCATTATATGATGAGAGTTTTTTTTTTCTTAGTATAGTGTTATAATTTTCGGCTTATCTAAAATTTTGGATTATAAAACTAAACCCAAAAAAAAAAAAAAAAAAAAAAAATATAACTGGTGTATTTTTTTTTTTTTTTTTTTTTTTTTCGTTCTTGCTGCTAGTGCAAAATGAGCAAGATGTTTGAGACTCTTGGCCCTCTTAGCTTGAAATGGTGTTTCAGCAAAATCACATATTCAAGAAAAACTAATATACAAATTAAAAAAGCAAACGTGAGAGAGCACCAATTTGCTTTGTGCGGGCGGAATTCTTTTCAGAATTGAATAGTACTAAAAGAAAAGGAGTGTGTGTGTACTGGTGTATTTCTAAATTTAGTAAATTTGTGTTGAAATTTTTTTTATTTGAATTTCAATTGAAACGTGAGGTGTTTAAATTAGGATATGTAGTATAGTAATGATTTTATAGTATGAGTTTTTTATTTTTTTTTTTCAATTTCAAAATAAAGAAAATGAGAACTGAGAAGGTAAATCAAAAACAAAAACATGAGATTAAGGATTAAGAAAATTGGAAATTCAAAAAAACAACACACACACAAATGAGATTAGGAATTAAAGAAACCGGAAATTCAAAAAAAAAAAAAAAAAAAAAACAGAAAAGTTAAATAACAGAAACTAGTTAGTCTTGATAAAGTAAAGAAAAGGAGGAAAAGAAAAAAAAAAAAGGTGGAACATGGTCTTGAAGGAAATATACAAAGTAGACTAGGAAGTTTTTTATTTTAATTTTTTTTAGATAAGTTTGTTTTGAAAACATGAGTTAGTAGGAGAGTGTCCTATTTTGTAAACAATATTTTACGGGGAGTTAGAGATGTAAGGACCAGATTTACAATCCAAGCCCAAGATGTATGGGATCTTGACCCAATAAGTCAGTACAATAAAATTTGTAGAGAGTGGGTCAAAGAACTAGACTCTAACGAGTTGGACAACGGCTATTACTAAATTAAATGACAAGCAAACACAAATAAAAGATTTTGAGATCAATCAACTTTCAATCCGAGGAGGTAACCTAGTATAAATTGATCACAACTGGATATGAAGACAATTTAGATTGCAATAGTGTTCTCTCTTCTAATTTCCGATTCTCCTCTCATGGAGGGTTTATCACATTATATATCTCCATTTGGATCATCTTGATCCTACACTTGTTGATCGTTTAAGCCCTTACTTGAGTACCTATCTCATCCGACATCCTCTTTGACTCTCTGTGAGTTGTGATAGCCAAGGCAACATTGTTCTGAGGTCTCCACATAAATACAGCCAAAAAAGTAACTACAGTACTTTTAATGCGGTAGTAGCAGTTTTTCCTTAGATATTTTTGGGTGTCCTTCTTTCTCGTATGTTCACAAGGCACATCCCTATCATTAGAGCTTTCTGAAGGATCACTCTAATTGCTGGAATAGATAATTGAGCTGCATTCATCATATTCGAGGAGGAGTTCCTCCTCGGACTATCCTCAATTCGTTCCTTACTTATGAGACATTAAATTGGAACCCCTAATAACTATTTGTCCATTCTCAGACCATTAAACGTCCTCGGACTAAGCCCAAGGCCCAACATATGATCCTGGGCCTCTATCCCTACAAGAGATATATTTTTACTGGCTTGTTTCCAAATTTTGTCCCTATTAAACCTAGGGTTTAAGGTTATTTTTGAACCACATAAAATATTGTACATATTTGTTTAGGTTATGATATAAATATTATATTGCTAATACAATGTAATGTAAGAATTTTATTCTTCTTTAAAAAAAAAATTGCTAATTTTTTTTTTAAATAATTGCATTTTTTTCATTCTTTCCTCTCAATAGATTAGGGAAAAAAAAGATAAAAGATAAAAGATAAAATAAATAATGATAATAATTTAAGGGCTACTATAATTTTCATAATCTTTTTGTTACATGGCAAATTGTAATATAAGTCAACAACTAACACCACATTTATTAGTATTAATCAAACATTCTCACTTTACCAATTTTAAAATTTGTTGTTTAGATAAATTTATTGACAAAAATATATATGAGAGAGAGAGAGAGAGAGAGAGAGAGAGTTCATTCCCGGTGCGATCCATGGTTTATAAAGTAAAACACAAATAAAATAAGCTGTATTGACCCTCAAAGCTCCATATTTATGTCTTTACCCCTTACTTTGTCCCCAATATTTTTTTTTAATATATAAATAACAAAAAATTTATTAATAAATTAAAGGAGAAAACTCTTAGGTTTATTTTAGAGAATTTCAACTTATGACGTTCGCTCCTTATAATAGTTTTTTATCATCAGACCAAAATATCAATTGGTTTTTTGTGTAGGTAGGGATTCAACCCTATATCTCTTATTCAACTATTAGAAACTTTACCAATTGAGCTAACTGGAACCCCAAACAACCCTTACTTTGTCCCAAATGTAAAACACTAAACAAAAAATATGTTAGATAGTCCGCAAAACACTTAAGCATTTATTGGAAACTCACAATTAGTAAAGAAAGAGAATGTAAATTTTCATTAATATTATAATTAAGAATATTATATGAACTTATTTTTAAGCGAAAATTAAAATTTTAATTATTTTTAATAATTTAAGCCCACAATTAATTTTTTTAAATATTCTTGATTGCATGTTTTTTCTTAAATATATTTTTCTTATTTTCTTTGATGTTATTTTAATTGTTGTCAAAGTAACTAAACTCAAACAAGAATAACATATTCCTAAACTCATATAAAATTTAGAAAATTTACTATAATTTTTTTTATATAAATAATTAGTATACCTTTAAACTCTTCTTAATGACATAATACAAATTTAGTCTACTAGAACCTTGCATCTTACTTTATATTACATATATGTAAATTGTTGATCATAGATCATATTGTCTCTTTAAATTTAAGTTTTTTTTTTTAATTTATTTTAAAATTATAAAAAATTATGTTTATCAATCAAATAGTAAATAATATCCAATTAACATGAAATTTGACATGTATGTTATAAAACAATGAAAATGTATATATAATTGAATGCCACATTTTGAATATTTCAAAGCAATTTAAAGTTATTAAGTGGTGTAAAATTAATAAACATGTACACCTCTTTATCATGTTACACACACACACATGCGCAAAAGTTTCTTGATTGCATGTGTTATTAAATTTTCTTGTACCTCTTGATGATTTTTGTTTCAATTGTTTCCAAAGCAACTTATTGAGAAAGAATGTCATATTATTATATTATTTGGTTAATAAGTATTCCTTGTGATTCTAAAGGGGGGATAATAAGTGTAGGGATTGGATTTGGAGCCCAACTCCGGATTTTCTAGAGTCTTGGCCCAACACACACATGCGCAAAAGTTTCTTGATTGCATGTGTTATTAAATTTTCTTGTACCTCTTGATGATTTTTGTTTCAATTGTTTCCAAAGCAACTTATTGAGAAAGAATGTCATATTATTATATTATTTGGTTAATAAGTATTCCTTTTGATTCTAAAGGGGGGATAATAAGTGTAGGGACTGGATTGGGGCCTAACTTCGGATTTTCTAGAGTCTTGGCCCAAAGATAGGTGGTGGGAACCAATGAAACCTAGAAATTTCATTGACGGTGGGTTACATGAATCTTTAGGTGTTGTTGATATTCCTAACATCAAACTCTTTAAGAAAAAGGTTAAGAAGTTTCATAAGGATTTGAGCAAGTTATTTTGTGAAAATGATGATTTGATTGCTAAATTCAATGAATCCATTAAATTGGTTGAAAGATATAAGAAACTTGTTGAAAATTCTCTTGAAAAGTTGAAAAAGTTTGAATATTTGAATATAGACTTGGATGCAAAACTTGTTTTGTCTAACAAACTTGTTGATGAGCTAAAATGTGAGAATGAATCTTTGAAAGTGCATGCAAAGTTTTTGATTGTTGAACCTATTGCTAAAAAGAATGAAAATATATGTTGCAATCATATTGTGGTTCCAGATTTTGTGTCTAATGTGTGTTCTACCTTAAATGACAAATCGGTGTACATTCCTCCACATAAAAGAAATCAAAAGGTGGAGAGAAAGGCTATTAAGTCAAAGCCTCTGTTTAGGTCTCAAACTAAGGTTTTGGATGGATCTAAATTTGTTTCAACTTGCCACCATTGTGGTGTGATTGGTCATATAAGACCTCAATGTCGTAAGTTGAAAAGAGAACAAAATCATATGACTAGATCCCTTCCCAAAAAGCCTAGTGGACCTAAACACATTATTTGTCACCATTGTGGTGCTTTTGGTCATCTAAGACCTCATTGCTCTAAGTTTCATGCTTTTAAAAGAATCAAAAGAAAAGAGAAACTTGAACTTCTTGGAAGGTATGCTAAAAAGGGTAAACCGGTTGAGTGAAGATAGCATGTTGTTAAAGAAAGGGTTTAATGCCCTTAACTCCTTGACTATGTGCATCTCCGGTTCTCATTTTTCCAACCATCGTCTCACTTTTCATGAGACACTCATTTCAAACAATCGTTCCGTTTGGATGAGGAAGGGTTTCTATGGTTAAGTTTTTGCTCTTTTGGTTCTTGATCTAATTCTTTCGATCTTTGTAAGACCTTTCATGCATTAGATGCTTCATTGTCATGCATTTGTGCATCATGCATTTCTTTATATGCATTGTTTTGATTGTTTTTGCATTTAATCTTACTTTTATGCTTTTGTTTTTGTGTGTAAAAATCCAAAAACACATAAAAAGTGAAAAATTCAAAAAGTTTGATCGTATATGTTTGAGCACATTTCACATGCGAGTTTGGCCTAGTACCTTCGTACTTATGGCGTAGTACATTTACGAGCTTAGCTTGTTATGTATGCACATCTATCTTTGTGGGAAAAATCTTGACATCTTTGTGTGATTGTTGTAAATCGATCTTCAAGCTTGTCATGAATGATTAATCAATTGTCATGTTGGTTTTGATACATGCGTAGACATGTGTCCATATATCTTCCCACATTTTTTTTGTTTTTGCTTAAAAAGCTCAACTAATGTAAATCTCAAA
Source organism: Quercus robur (assembly GCF_932294415.1). Taxonomy (NCBI): domain Eukaryota; kingdom Viridiplantae; phylum Streptophyta; class Magnoliopsida; order Fagales; family Fagaceae; genus Quercus; species Quercus robur. Next base: position 31,823,618 of record NC_065534.1, on the reverse strand, counting down.
ATGAAAAGAAATAATGAGCTGCAAAAGCTGTCGCACATACTAGTATTCGACTAGAAAAAATTGAAAGCGACTTTTATGAAAATGTATGATGCCCCAAAAAGCTAAAGGCTTGTTCATCAAATTGAAATATCAAAAATTTTAGGCATCGATCTCTAAAATGAGATGTATTGATTCAAAATGATCAAATGATATGAATTGTAAAGAAGCCAAATGAAAAGTTTCAAAAATATGTAATCATTTTTTTGTGGGAGGTCGTATATATTCGTTTCTATTATTGAGATAGACCACTTGACTTAGTACTAGTTGTGTATGACTTGATTGAATTAATCATTGAAGTTTCACTCTAGACTAAGGACTATTCCACATTTAATACACACATACAACACACATGCCTAATATTCAATGAATGCCTTATTCATTTGTTTGATTGTACTTGTTTAAATGTGATGTGTGTGTACTCATCTATATATGGATCAATCCAAAAAGATTTTTGATCATTTTATATGTATTTGGAAGTGATTTTTATAACTCTTTGTGTTCATATTTTGTGCTTACATTGTTTTTCATAGTTTAAACATGTTCTGTGCTAATTTCGCAACTCACCTCGCAACTTGCCAATCGCGAAACCCCAGTAGCGAGTTCATCCAGAAGCTTTCGCGACTCACCCAGTCGCGAAATGCCCAGAAACAGCTTTTTGAAGAGCTTTTTATGAGAAACCTATTTTAAACCTCTTTCATCCTCTCTAAAACCTCTTTTTCAATATTTTTTACATCAAAACCCAATCAGCTTGAATGGTTTTTCATTCTATTAACATCTCTAAGATAATTTTAAACTCGTTTCATTGATTTGAATCCTTAGATTATGTTTTGGTGAGTTTTGTGCTCTTGGCTGGGATTTTTATCATAGGGGTTGAAAAAACTTATTTTTTTGTCAAATTTTGTATGAGATTGGTTTCTTTTGATGATTTTCTTTGGATGTTGGCCCCTTGTGGAAAAAAGAAAATGTATTAAGGATGGATTTCATGATGTTCATGCATTGTTTTATATTGTTGTTCAAAGTGTGTATGTTAGGTGTTTGATAAAATGCCTCTTAGGCATTTTCTCACTTGTTTGGACTCTGATGAGTACCAAACTTTGGGGTTTTTCATGTTTCCTTATTAGGAACATGTTTGGTTCATTGGTTGTGTATTTAACACACCTTACCCCACATGTGCACCTTCCATGCTTTGGTCATGCATTGCATATAGCCACCTCTTGCACACACCTTTGCTATCCTTGTCATGCATTGGTCTAGACCTTGTTTCTTCATCCTAACATGTCATGTTTACTTTATACTTTATTGCATTTTGTTTTTGTTTGAGCTTTATTTTCTCATTCATCTCGCACCCCTCATACATCATTATCATTATTCGTACCTTCATCTCTTGCCCTCGTTTCTCTTTGACCCTTTGTCTATTCCTAACAAAAAGGGGGAGAGTATACTCTAGAGAGTATACCGGAGATTTTTTGTCATTTCTATATGACTCTTGTGTACATTTGTAGGGAGAGAGATATTCCATAGGGGAGATGCGTATACCAAGGGGGAGAAGACATTGAATTAATAAGAAAACTTTGTTTTGTTTGTTTCTCTTTATGTTTGTTTTCTTGTTTGATTTATGGTGCTTTGAGTTATGTTTTGTTGTTCTCATTGCATCGTGTTTGTATGTTGAACATGCATACATCCTTATGCTATTGTGCTTCATTGAATGCATGTTCGGATGATCATTTGCTTTGCTATATGATCATTGTATCATTTCTATCACAGCTCACAAGTCTAGCTCACATACTTGAGCTATAATAGTAACCGCTCCACAAATCTCTCCCTCAAATCTCTCTTCAATTCAAATTTGAATTTGAATATGTAATTACTGTTATAATCTCTCTCCCTAAAATCTCTCTATTCTGTAATTAACCACTCCTATAATTCCTCTTCTTGTATAGCTATATATTGATGTAAATTCTCTTGTAAAGATGCAAAAAATATAATACAAGTATTCTATTTTTATATGGTATCAAAGCCTTGTATACCCAATGGTACAATGGCCACTTCTTCCAACAATCCCTTCTCAACAAATTCTTCCACTCCTATCAATAGCAATCATTTTGTCTCTTTAAAACTTGACCGACAAAATTTTCTTCTTTGGCAGGCCCAATTTCTTCCACTTCTCAGAGGCTATGAATTGGAAGGATATGTAAGTAGTGCACTCCCTTGCCCTCCAAAATTCCTTTCATCAATGGATACCACCATCAATCCCAACTACATTACTTGGCAAAAACAAGACAACATTCTTCTTGGATGGATCCTTTCATCCCTCACTAAACCAGCACTTACTTAAGTTACTGGTCTCTCAACCTCAGCCTCTGTATGGCAAGCTTTAGACCGTATGTTTGCCTCAAAATCTTGAGCTCGCATAATGCAACTCAAGCTTGAATTACAAACGACCAAGAAAGGTAATCTATCCATGACAGACTATCTTCAAAAAATCAAATCCTTATTTGATAGTTTAGCTGCCGCTACTTAGCCAATACTAGAACCTGATCTCATTCTTCACATTCTTGGTGGTCTATCTCCCGAGTATGAGTTGTTTGTCACCTCAGTGACAACCAGATCAGATGATTTGTCCTTGGAAGATCTTAATGCCACGCTTCTCAACCAAGAGATGCGCATTAACAATGCACAAATCTCCTTTTCTCCTGAGCCTCAAGCTAACATTGCCAAATCCTCTTCCCGTTTTAATGGATGTGGTAAGGGACATGGCCGTGGACATGGATGTGGATGAGGACGTGCTGGGTTCACAAGGAGCCCAAATCAACCTATTGCAAATCAATCAGGTGCACATTCATCAGTCATATGTCAGCTTTGTATGAGATGCAAAACCAGATTTTCCAATATACCTTTGCTTTTACAGAATTGCAAACTTGTAGTGCTACTGTCGAACTCCTTTATGTTCAACTGTAAGTTAGGTTTTCCTTTCTTCTTCTTCTTTTTCTTTTTTTTTTTGAATGGCTTAGAAATCCCCTTCTTTTTAGTTTTTTTCCTTTTATTATATGTGAGTCTTGAGGTAAGTTGGGTGTTTCCTACTCCTAGGCTAGTTAGATATCTAGTTAGAATCAGCTTTGATTTTTTTTTTTTTTTGGTGTTTGTTTTGAGGTGTTGTTTGGGCTTAATTTTTGTTGTTGGGCTAATATTTTTTTTATAGCTTTTAAAAATATCAATAATATTGTTGAGAAGGGCAAAGTGCAATTTTATTGAAACAAATTGCTAAAAATTATATTATATATATATACTAAAAAAAATTTAAAAAAAATATGGGGGGGCCACTACCCCCCCAGGTCCAACAATAGCTCCATCCTTGCCTCATAGGGAATGTGATGAAGTTGACCCAGATCTGAAATTTTTCACTTGGTTTGTGTTCTTGGCGGTTCAATACTGGAGGAGGTGATGAAGTAGAAGCCAACCTAACCCATGCTCTACACATGGTGTGTGAGCTCGTCAGAGACGCCAAGTCCATGGTCATGTTGCTGTTTGCACCGTCGAGATAATCCACACCATGTCTTTCATCCACAACAATCTTACTTTTATGGACGATGACAAAGAGGATGTCAGTGGCAATGTAGTAGAGCTTGGAAAGGTTGTTAGCAAAGGAGGAGAAAGGGTGACGTTTGAGGTTTGAGAGGAACAATCGCTGGCTAGGTTTGGGTTTCTAATAGATCCAAAAAAAAAAAAAAAAAAAAAAGGGACTGATAAGGTTAAAAACGAGTTAACACTATTTATTTTGATGTAAATAAATAGACTACATGTAGTGATTTAAGTGAGGAACTTAAGGAATAATACCTAAAATATTGTACATACGTTTAGTCAATAGTATAATAGATATTAATATTGATTATATTAATATGGAGGAACAATCATAATCAAAATTAGTTTTGTAGTGCCAATTTTATTTTCTTAATTTTGATTCCAAGTGATTCATTCATAGTACTCCGTGTGAAAGTTGAGACAACCACCTCACACACCTAAGTTCGACCACTTCCTCATCATTGATGTTAAATGTTTTCATGCATAAGCACAAGTTACAACCTAGTATTATTAATAGCAAAACTTATATGTTGATTTATCACGAAACTCAATAGGGGCATCATTTTGGCTTAAGTTTGGGAGGGGAGTGATTCTGCATATCCCCAGGAGTAGTTTGTGTAATGTAATTACCTTAGAACTATTATATTATTGAAAATGATTTCTAAAATGCAATATTCTCACAAAAATCACCATCTAAATTTAAATAAGGGTTTGGTTGTTTTACAAGTAATAGTGTCCACACTTTTTAAGTCATATGTAAAAAGTGGACATTCTTAAAATAAAATATTAAAAGAAAATAAATAATAAATAAAAACCCTAACTTTGAAAATAGGAACATTCTATGAAGTTATGTAAATTAGGGAGTGTAAAACAATTACACACATTTACACACATGTGAAAAAACAATTAACATCGTGATTTTAAGTCATGATTTTAGTTGTTTTATTGCGTGTATATAAATATGTGTATAACAGAGTATGTGTAATAAATATTACTCTTAAATAACTGTGCAACTAATATAAACACCATTATAATAAAAGAAATAAGATACTTTATTTAAAAAGATCCATACACAAAAAAACACAATAATTAAAACAAACACACAAGAGAAAAGTATACAACTATTCACTTGTCAAAAGTCTTATAACTACATCTTTGAATGTTTCCAACAAAGATGTCCAATGTTGGAAAAAAAAAATATATATATATATATATATATATACACACACGTGTGTGTATTTATTACAAGTTTAAGGTAGACGTTTCAAGAATGAGAAATAGCTGGAGATGGAGGGACCTCTATATCCATTGTCCCCTCCAACATCAGGATTATATCCTTCATTGGAGGACGCAGAGCCGGATCTTCTTGAACGCACCACAAGCCCACCTTCACCATCCTTTCTAGTGTCTTTATGTCTACATTTTCATCTTCCACAAGCTTATTCAACTCTCCAGCCACAAGGCAATTATATACCCAGTTAGATAGAAGAATCTCATCTGCTGTTGAAACATTCACTTCTATGTTGCTTCTGCAACATACAATCTCCAAAAGCATCATCCCGTAACTGAAAATGTCCACTTTTATTGATATCAGGGCATTTTTCTCCCATTCAGGTGCTGAGTACCCACTTGACCCTTCAATATCCGTGGTGATATTTCTCTTTTGATTTGGCACTAATAGCCTCGCCAATCCAAAGTCTGAGATCTTTGGAGTCCGATTTTCATCCATGAGTATATTTTGGGGTTTTAGATTACCATGGATGATATTGACTTCACACTCTTGATGTAGATAGAAGACCCCTCTAGCCACTTCTAGTGCAATTCTCACTCTTTCCCTCCAAAGTGGGCGCTCTTTAGTCTTGAAGAGAAGATATGCAAGTGAACCATTGCTCATGTATTCATAAACAAGAAGCTTTCTAGATCCCTCAATACAGAAACCAAGCAACTGAACTAAGTTTCTGTGATGAGTTCGTCCAATGGCAGTCATTTCAGCTCGAAACTCCCTTTCCCCTTCTTCCACAAATTTCTCTAACCTCTTAACAGCAATACTGTTGTTAGCTTCAGATAAATACCCTTTATAAACCGATCCAAATGAACCCTTACCTAACGCTTCCTTGAATCCATCTGTTGCATGCTCAAGCTCATTGTAAGAAAATGAACGCAAGGTAAAATTTTCTGCAAATTCCAGATTCACATTTTCCAACGACAGCTTTCTGTACCTATGAACTTGATGTCTATATATGAAGAAACAAGATATTGCAATTGCAGAACACAACAATGCATTGGAACCCAAAGTTAGTGAAAGAATCAAAATCATCTTTTTTTTGCTATCCATCAATATTCCCGGAAATGGAGGGGGATGGTCTGGACCATTTTTCCCAATCACCTTAAAGAAAGCTATAGCTGACGAATTTTGACTTCTACCATATCTAAGTGGAAGCTTATATTTTGTGCAAGTGCCATTCATGTAAAATAATGCAGCCCCACAAATAGAATCTCCAAGGCAAGACTTTTTACAATTTTCCTGCTCTGTACGTACCATTGAATAAGGAAAATCGCCCCAGGATATATTCGGCTGAGCAATAATGTCGTATGGTATCATTGAATCATTACTGCTGCTACAACCATCTTTGCAGCCCATTTTATAGCAGCCCAAACACTTATTCCCGCTGTTCATGAACTCAAATCCAGGAAAACATCGACATTCAGCTATGGAGCCCACGCCTTTGCAGTAACTGTTGAAGCCACAAAAACCTTTCACTTCACATTGATCTTGCAAAGCAGACCACACCAAGGACACCCTTGAGCTAGTATTGCCGAAAAAGTGGTGTGAATACAACTTGAAAATTCCGTCAGAATCAAGTATGGCACGATAGATAACAGTTTCTTTCATGCCAAGGTAAGAATTATTGGCCAAAGTGTATATGTGGGAACTGCTATTGGCTAAGCTTAGTAGACCCCTTTGGTCAAGACTGAGCTTGATAGAATTGCCAAAAGTCCCATCATTCTTAAAACATCGGTTATTGTAGCTGCAGATATGATCATAATCATATGATATTTTCCAATAAGCATTTTCTGAAATATATGTATTGTTAACAGGATAGGAAACAAGGTTTCCATCGTCCAGCATCCTGAGACAATAACTTCCATTTGAGTGGTCTGATCTAGATACACTAGACACCAAATCCTTGCCATTAGACAGATTCTGACCTCCTAATATGGTGTCTGTTGGGAAATGAAAACTTTCCCAAACAACACGAGGAGTGTCGTCGTAGAGCACAAAATTACCAGAATCAAGCATAGATGCTGAACCCGCAAATAAATAGAACTTATCTTGTGAAGAGTTCACTATGAGAATTTCTTCACCTTGCTCAGTGCGAAGCAGAAGCCCATCACTTGTTAAGTTCAATGTAGCATTTGAGGAGACAGGCGGGTAATCACGATTTGCAGTCCAGACAATTGTGCTCTCTGTTTGATTAACCAGCCATATTCCTATGGCGAAACCATTGCCTTGTGGATAGAAACCGAAGGCAAAAAGGCCAGAAGGTGAGAGCCATGAAGTACGGTTAGCAATAGGGTAAAGAGAAGAGCCTAAGGGTATCACATTGGAATGGTTTTGCTGGGCTTTTACATCAACGGCAAGTAAGGACATTGTTAGTAAGAAGAGAACAGAAAAAGATATAGAACCCATGAGACTGAGTAAGCAAGAGAGAAAAAAAGAGTAGGGAAATGATTTGAAATTAGAAAGGGCCCTTTAAGTAGAATGAAAGAAAGTTCTGAGCAAGTTTATGAAAGGACATTTCTGCATCAATTATGTAATGTGAAAGGATATTATCCCTTTATGAAATTAATTGCAGCCCAAGTAGACTTGACTTACTTTCAAGTTTGCTGTTTAGGGCCAAGCTCCCACATTGGCATCTGATATTCTGTTTATCAAAAATAGACTTAAACCGCAAGATGCGCCGTGTACTAATTCTACAGCAATTGTTATGCCATTAGAATTCCACAAAAAAGAACAAGCTAGTGGACCCAACTTTATAATTATGCCTACAGTATTTACGTACAGACTAATCCACAAGGCTGTCAAGGCATCTATCTACATCTACAAGTCTTTTAGTTGCAGAAAAAATAAGCGTGGCTTTAAGGTAACTGATATGAAATCGAAAGGTCTCTTTAAGTAGAATGAAAGTAATTTCTAAGCAATTAAGCTCATGAAATTAGTTGCAGCCCTAGTATACTTGACTGGCTTTCAAACTTTGCTGTTTAGTACCAAGCTCCCACATTAGAATCTGATTTTTTGTGTCAAAGAGACTAAACCGCAAGATACGCTGTCCTCTTATTCTAAAGCAATTCTTAATTTCTTATCATCATTGACTTGCCATTAGAATTCCGCCAAAAGTGAAAAAGACCAAGCTAGTGGACCCAACTTTTTGAATCTGCCTACAATTCCGATAGGCATCTATCCAAAAGTCTTTTTTTAGTTACAACCTGAAATTACGCAGCAATTGAATCAAAATCTCAATCATGGTTGTTTCCATTTCCACGTGTTTGATAAAATTGCTCATGAGAAAGATTCAATTTATTATAGCTCAAATAGGAAGAAGATCCAGCTCCTCACATTTGTCTAAGTTTGCCATCACCACCACGCAACTCAGCGTGATAGTCATTCCATAAGTACAAAAGTTCTTGTGAGGTGTGATGGATAAGGACCAGGATTCAAGTCTTCAAGAGAGAGCTTTACACATATATATACTTAGATTAGACTAGGGTTGGTTTCTCAAAAAAAAAAAAAAAAGATTAGACTAGGGTTGAATTTCTATCTTATATTAAAACAAATATTGCCATCTAATAATTCTAGGAAGACACTCAATCTCATACCCAATTTCATAACATGTTGATGTGTGAAACTATGTGATGGACACTTTCTGTCGATTCTAATTTACGTGGACCATCTTTTTTATATATATAAAAATTAAAAAATTAAAATAAAAACACTCACAATCGCACAAATCAATAAGGTGTGAAATTGGGTATGAAAATGGGTGCATGTAGTATTGTTGTTTTCCATCTCCTTTGATTCTTTTAAATGAAAGGGTCTTATGATTTGGGTTTGTGGTATTTTGTTATTGTTATGGTGCATCTTTTCCCATGTTTCTAGTAGCTTTCTACACATAATAAGACTAGACATATCACCTAGAGTCTTGTAACTCAATTATCACATTCAAATCCCATTTTCCCAACCATAGAATTAGCAAGAAAAAAAAATCAAATCAAATCAAATCAAATAAATGTCACATTTTCCCTAGAAACTATAACAATTAATTTTTTTATTAAAAAAATGATAATAATAATAATAATAATAATAATAATAATAATAATAATAATAAATTTTAGATTTTAAAATTTAAAATTAAAGAAAAAAAATAAAGAAAGAAAGAGGTTTGGTATTTGTCATTTTGGGTTCACCTTAGGAGGCTTGCATAGGTCTTAATAATCTTTATTCTATACTTGCATCCTTTTTTTTTATAGGTAAAAGAGTAATATTATTAATAAAAGAGAAAGAGAGAAGAAAACTAATAAAAATATAGAAAAAAAAATTATTAGTATATTAGGTATATTCTATACCTGTAGCTTTACGATACTGATGCATGGCCAAGATGAAAATTGATAAAAATATAGAGAAAAGAAACCTATTTGTATATTAGTTTTTAAAAAATTACTAATCATGATTTGGACAATTGACAAAACTTAGCAAACTTCCTTTGTGGGTGTGGGGGTCCGAGGACCGAGAAGGATAAGTAGCGATATGTCCTTCATCAATTCATTTGTAGAGCACTTTTGACTTGAGAAGTTGGTTTACCCGAGAAGAGGATGGGAAGGTGCACAATGCCATGTGAGCACCCAAGTGGGCAAAGTAGCCTTCTGGATGAAGGCCAAAGCAGCTGGAAGAGGTTTCCTGTAAAAGCTTACCTACTACCTCTGCATTGAATGAATAGCAACAACTTTATCAACTGCATTAATGAGGAAATGACACATGAATAGTAGATTCACAGCTAAGCAGCATTTTCTACCACCTTTAGCATAACTTTTATGGGACAAGTGTCCTTAAGAAAGCCTTGAAGTATACAAGTGGAGGGATAGGATGTAAAGAAAAAAGAGTATATAAGGGACAGGAACTCCCCAATTAAAAGGGGAGAGGATTTTTCTAAGAGATCAAGATTAAAAATATAAGAACTGAAACAGTGGTGAGGGATATAGCTTAAGACTTGCGTAGATCTTTATATAAGAACTCATCCTCGAATTGACCCGAGGAAAGCATTAATATCAATTACTCTTCGAATCAATCTCTTCCCTTCTTACTTGGATATTCGGCCTTAGACCTAAACTTTATTGAACCTACACCAAAATTATTTTCCCATTCTCTACACAAATTCTATTGTTTTGGGCTTTATTTGAAGGTACGGGCATCACTATTCTTAGTGGGTTTGGTCCATCAATTTTCGAGTTCTTATAGTGGGTATCCATTCTTTAATTTTTTTTTTTTTAATAATAACTCCAATATTTTATTTTATTTAGAAACAAACATACTTACATTTTTTTAAATACATTACAGAAATCATGGTAACATTTTTTTTTTTAATTCAAAAATTTTTTTTTGATAGGATTATAATTCGATAGTTACAATGAAGATGAGGGATTTGAATTCTAAATGTCTTGGAGGTGTTAGGAGATACCAATCAATTGAACTACTTGGCTCTTTGATAACTTTTTCTTCTTTTTTTGTGAGAAGAAAAAAAAAATAACTTGCATTCTTTAGCATTTTCTTTCTTTAATACAATTTTTTTTCTTTTTTAATTACATTGGATAGTAACAAGACACACGTTGCAGAAAATTATGTACTGTTTAATGGTCCTCCCGTCCAATTTAAAAATGCAGTGTGTATTACTTTAATAGATATTACATTATAGTCACACAACTAATTGAGATTAAAAACCAAAATATCCTCCGTTGAACCATAATCCAACCAGAAAACACAAACACCTCCACTTCGCTGGAGAAGTGATTGCAGATTTTGACCACTCCGCACAATTACATATATATGGTAGCCACTCTCTAACATGTTTAGGCACTCACTTGTATTGTGTGGTACAATTTTACGTGAAAATTATATAGGGACGCGTCATCATAAGTGCAACTCATCATTTTTTTTTTTTTTTGGGTAATAAAAATGGGTAAAGGGGGCAACTAGTGTGACTTCCCTAGCTAGGCATGACCATAATAGCGCCTTACCCACTCTTGTGCGAGACCCCATGCTTTCGGTCTATGTGGAGAACTCATTTATTTTTTTAGATTGACCGTTTGAGATGGAGATGGAATATAAGAAGCACCATAGGCTTTTTTTTTTTTTTTTTTTTTGAGAAACCCCTAGGAACAGGGAATATTATTGAGCATTATGCCAAAGATCAAGGTTGTAAACATCTAAAGTGTCGGGAGGAACAGACTCCATCCAAATTGTAAAAGGATTAGAAATAGCTTTTCTAGCTAATCTTTAAGCCATATAATTACCTTGCCTTTTAACATGGCAAAAAAAAACCAAAAGTAAATAAGGAACTAAGATAAATAATGTCTTGCAAAATATGCCCAAACTCGGAGTGGAGCATAATGTCACTCTTGATCGCATTGATAATGACTTCCGAATCTCCTTCAACTATCAAATTCTCGAAACCCAACTCCTTAGCGAACCATAGAACTCGGCGTGATGCCATCACTTTCACCATCTCTACCGAAGTAGGTAGTGGAATTATTGGCCTGGTATCTTACCAACTAGGCTACCCAAATATTGATCAACTCATCCTGGGACTTATGAAGCTAATAAAGTTAATAAAGTTTTGAAGCTAGGCTACCCAAATAGCCTAGTTGGTAAGATGCTGAAACTTTTGAAGCTAATAAAGTTTTATTTGAAACTACCCTTATGACATATGATTTAAAATATAATTTACCCAAATAAAAAAAAAAAAAAAATCTTTGACTAAAACATTTAAAATTTTTCTATACACTTATAATCAACAAATTATCAGTGGACAAAATCAATAGGCCCACCATCATTCGGGCAAGACACAAACTTTCATATGAATGATGAATCTAACTAACGGACCAGGCCCAAAAAAGACTCCACATATTTACACAGAGAGAGGGAGAGAGAAGTCGACTAAACGACGTCGTGGTTTGTTGCTATAAAAGTAATAGTGAATCAGAGCTATTGAAGAGAGCTTGTTCATAAACCCTAACAAAAACTTAGTTGTGTTGGGAAGTTGAAAAACCTGAGAGACTCTGAGAGTGAGATAGATAGGATCAAGTATGGACAAGAGCATGCTAGCAGATCTGGACACTCTTCCTGAGGAAGATAAGATCAGAATGTCCACAATGATCGACCAGCTCCAGATCCGTGACAGGTCCCATTTCTTCTCTTCCTCTTTTGTCCCTCTCAATTCCATCCCATATCATGTTTATCAATTTATCAATCAATTCCTAATTTTGTTTAATATTTGTGAATTGTGACTATAAATTAGATTTCTATATATATATTCAAGTGCTTTTACTACTTAAGCTGATAGGAAATAGTGAATTCAAAGTGTTAGTTTGGATAATTTTAGCTATAAAAAATTGAGGTTTTAAAATGTTGTACTTAGGCTAATCCAAACGGTTATTCGAACATCATGGGACTTATGTTTTTTTGTGGCTTCACAGTTGGCCTCTGTGCTATATAGCTCGCATTGTCGGTTTAATGTTTGCAATGCTCTTCATGTGAAGCCAGAATAATGTTCTCCTTAAAACCGGTGCAGCTTATATTGTTGTGTCTGGACGTTTTGGGAACTACATGTTGTGCATTAATGGTGTATTATCATGTGTTTTTCACAGAAATATCTTTGGAGTTTGCTTTTTGTTTTGTTTGCTCAACGGTCCTCCTAGGTATAAAAAGCTTGCTAACCAATTGAACTGAACCAAAATATTAGTCTCTTAATATGCAATTTAGTTTTGTATGGAACCTATATTCCAGGAAATGTTTAGATAATATTATCAGCTGTTAATGTATCCTCATTGTGTTGTGTGGACCATTTGGAGGGAGAGAAACCTTCGTGCTTTTGATGGGGTTGAGGGTTTGCCTATGGCTTTTAGTGGCTATGTTTGAAACCATGTTTGATTGGTTGGCTGCTTTGAGTGGCTATTCCTTTTCTTCCTTTGAGGAATTTTCTTGATTTATGTAATTTTGGATGAAACTTTGTTGCATCCTTTGTGCATTTCCTGTGTACTTGGGGATCATTTTCTTTTCATTTTCAATAAACCATTATTATTCATCCAAAAAATAAAAACTATCCATTTAATTATAGATTTTTTTAAAATGATTTTTAGATATTTGTATATGGGCCAAAATTTATTGAAAATTGACTTTTCAGTGGTAGCCTTTAGACAAGCTCCACTCTTGTTGAAACTTTTTGTGTGTTTCTCCCTGTTTCATAGTGAACAGTGGAATAAAAAAGGGATGGCGGGTGGTTGCAATGGTCGGCTGGAAATTTTTTCTTGAAGATACTATTTCCACATGGACATATTTTTTTGAATTAAAAATGTCCTTGTTAGCTTCGCCACATTAGCGGAAAATAAGAGGATTTCAAGATTCAAAATTGTGCCTTCAAAACATGATTTCAAAAGTGCTATAGATTCCTAAATAATTTGAAAACTGCTGCATTTTACAATTAATTTTAAATGTGCATTTTTCACAAAAGCCCGCATGATGTTCCCATTTAGAGGACTTCTACCATCTATCATTTATAAACCTAGTGATGGTGTGGCTTTAATACTTTCCAGTACCTATCTATCAGTGTTTCCACGAAGGACAATAGAGAGCCAGGGACACCCACAGGTGTAAAAGTTTAGTGCATGCACCATAAGCAACGACAGGAAAATGTCACAAATGCACCATGTTCTTGTCCTCATCCAAAAAATAGTGAAAGCCTGCCATTGAATGCTTTCTCACTCTTCAACTCCTCAACTGTCCTAGCCCCCAACACACCCACCAATCTGTTTCCTTCATCACTTCTATCCTCCAAAATGATACCACGCATGCATTCTCTCATTCTACAAATACTATGGTTGGATCTCCTCCCCTACCTTTACTTCATTATCTGATCTTCTCTACTATTTGACACACAGCAATTTGAATTTAGATTCAACCCATTTTTATCTTATGAAGCAATCATCAATGCCTATGTCCAAGCTCAATTACTAAAGCACTGGCTATTCTATTTCAGTAAGATGATTAATAAGGGCCTCACGCCTGGACCAAACACTTATATAATCTTTTGGGTTTTCTTATCAAATCAAATTGTTTTGAGAAAGCTTTGTGTGTTTTCAATGAAACAAAGGGGAATTTTCAAATGGATGTATGTAGTTTTGGGATTATGATTAAAGGTTGTTGTGAGGCTTTGATTTGTATAAAGGGTTTAAGCATTTGGTCAGTTGGAGGAGATGAGTTTGTCTGCTAATGTTGTCAAATACTCTACTCTGAATCTCTGATTGATGGGTGTTGGAAGAATGGAGACCCTAGGTGTTGTTTTGTAAAATAGGAGAGCTTGTTTTGGTTGCTAATCAGTACACTTACACGGTGTTGATCAATGGTTTTTCAAGAAAGGCCTAAAGAAGCATGGGTTTTAGCCGTATGAGAAAAAGAAGCACAATGGGGTGTTTCCTAATTTATATACTTACAATTTTATGATAATGAATATTGTAATAATGGAATTTAAAGTAAAGGTTTAGAACTGCTTGATGAAATGTGTGGGAGATGGGTGGTTTGTAATGTTTTTACGTACAACACATTGGTTGGTGGGTTGTGTCAAGAGAGTTTGGGAGGCTGAGAAGTTGGCGGATCCAATGAAAAGCATTTGATTCTATCCAAATTTAATTACTTAAACACCCTGATAGATGGGTTTGTATCGTTGGAAAGTTGGAGAAGGCTGCATGTTTATTCGATCAGTTGCAGTCAATTGGTCAATCTCCAACTCTGGTGACTTCCAATGTTCTAATTGCAGGTTTCTGTCGAGTTGAAAATTTAGTGTGAATTGCTGATTTGGTTAGGGAGATGGAGGAGAGCGGAATTTCTTTTTCTAAAGTGAGATTTACAATTCTTATTTATGCCTTTGTAGATCAGATGACATGGAAGAAGCATTTTAGATATAATCTTCTATGGAAATACTGGTTTGTTCCAGATGTCTATACATGTGGTATCTTAATACATGGGTCGTGCATGAAACTTAATATGAAAGCAGCCTTAAAGCTGTTTAAATGAATGAGTGAGATGCCTTAAAGCTGTTTCTTGGGTACTGCATAGGGTAGCTCTTATAGGGCATTGATGTTGCTTAAAGAAATGGGAGAGTTGGCCGGTTCCAAATGTGGCTACTTACAGTTCAAACTTCAAACTGTTGGAGTATTTTACGAGGATGGGAAGTGGATTAAGGCTGAAGTCCTACATAAAGTGATGATAGAGTCAGGTTTAAAACCATCAAATTCTATCTACAATATAATTTCTGAAGTAAAAAATGATACATTATTCAAGATTTCTTTTACTCCTGTTCAGAATTTTCATCATCTGAGTCCTCAAAGGTAACACACGTGCGTGCATACATAAGACAGAATTTTCTCAATTTACTTATACTAAACAAATTAATAGTCTATAAATTAATATTTCATTTATAAAAATCCAATATAAATAACTGATTAATAAAAGACTCAAAACTTTATTCTGGTCGGAATCATCCTTTTATTTTCTACACTTCTAGAAAAGGGATTAGGTATTATCGTTTTGCAACAGATCCAGATATATCCCTTTAATAATTTTAGAGCAAAATAGGCTCACTCTCATCTTTCAGCTGATGGGCGAGGGATAGGATCTAGAATGCACAAGAGCATGCTAGGAAGTCTGAAAAATCTTCCATAGTAAGATAAGCTTAAAATACCTGCCAAGATCAGCCAGCTTCAGATCCATGACGTATCCATCCATTGTTTCCTCAATATCTTTCTCTTCCTCTTTTATCTCTTTGAATTTGTGTGTTCCCTTTTTGTGAGCTTTTTATGAACTCATCTTTATTAATTGAAATGTGTTAATCATTTCAGGAATTTTTACCTTTTCTTTTCAAAGAGATCCCCTGATCTTTTTATGGATTATTTATTTGAAGTTTTTTAATGTGAAAAAATAGGCTTACAATCCTAGAATTAGGAATACTTCGTAATTTTTTTTTATTAAGTATATTGTATTTATTATCACAATCTTAATAAAAATAACGATAAAAAAATTATTTTCTAAAGGAGCTGAGCAAAGTACTGCTTTGAGATACTTCTGAGATTAGTGCCTTTTTAAGGAGAATGACAGGTTCATTTTAAAGTGCTTCAAGGCATTGTTTTGGTTTAAAATTTGAGTATTGGTTCAATTTTTGTGGCTTCACATTTGCCACTGTGCAATACAGCTCACACTGAAGTTAATTTAATTTTTGTGATGCTCATTATGTGAAGCCAGAATAATGTTCTCCTTAAAACCAGTGCAGCTTATATGTTGTGTCTGGACGTTTTGGGAACAACATTTTATGCATTACTAGTGCATTATCATGTGCATTGCACAAAACAAATTTGGAGTCAATTTTTCGTTTTGTTTGTTTGACAGTCTTCCTAGGTTTAATAGGTTCCCTGTCCGTATGAACCCAAATATTATTCATAGTATGTAGATTAGGGCGTAAGGGACCTGTAACCTAGGAAGGTTTGGATCTCTCTAGTCTGGATGCCAACTACCATTAAGCTCCTTCCTTATAAGCAATATGAAGTTATAGGTCAATTTAGTTATCAATTTTTTAATTTTATTTTTATATATGTTATATGTGTCTGCATTTATTAGTGCTGGTATGATTTCACCCCTTTCTGTGAACCCCTATCAATGAAAAGATAAGAAAGGGTCACTTGATATGGTTTGGTCATGTGTAAAGGAGAATAATTTATGCACCACTGAGAAATAGTGAGTCGAGTGGAAATGAAAAAGGAATTTCAATGGCATGCGTGTGTTACCAATAAAAAAGATAATGTTATATAACTTATTCTGAAGAGGTTACTAGGATATAAGTTTTCAGTATTTGACAGCTTTTTTTCAGTATTTCCTTATTTTATATATATATATATATATATATATATATTACTTATCAAAAAAAATTATATATATATATATAAGTTGTCCTTTGCCCTTATTATAGTATATGATGGGAACAATCCCATTTCTTTATTTTCTTGGATGTCACTAGATGAATAAAAGTCCATCTAATTTTAGTCATATGGTATTGTTAAATTTATTCGTAGGGGCAGTTGAGTAGTATAGCCTTGCTATGCTAGATCATGCTGCATTATTTTTTACTAATATAATCATTTTTTTCCCAAAATATCCCCTCTGATTGTATGTTTTACTTGCAGCTTGAGGATGTACAATTCACTTGTGGAGAGATGCTTTAATGACTGCGTGGACACCTTTAAGCACAAATCCTTGCAAAAGCAAGAGGAAACCTGTGTGCGTCGATGTGCTGAGAAGTTTCTAAAACATTCAATGCGTGTTGGCCTGAGGTTTGCAGAACTCAACCAAGGAGCAGCCACACAAGATTGAAGATTTTCACAATCAAGGGTGGAAACCCAGGATTTTTTTTTTCTTTAATCGATTTGCTGTGTCTTTCAAGTTTCTGATTAGCTGTGCCTTGTTCCTATATTTGCATATCTGCGATTTCAAGTTTCTGTAGAGGAGACTGCAGTGCTTGTTCTTCCAATGGAATGCTACAGGGAATCCATGATTGCTGTCTGCAGGAGAACCTGTTATTAATTGAATGTATTTGTTCTATGGTGTTGTGTACTAGTTTTTTCAAACAGTACCATTAACAAATGCACGCCAAGGGCTGTAGCCTACTTTTTTTTGTTTTTTAATGTATCAAGATTCACATGATAATCATCCTCCATCTCTATTGTTGTGATGAAATAAGTATGGCTAGTAAGAAATAAGTATGAGCTGTTGTGTTAACTAATTAGGGCATGTTTGGTAGACTGTAATAGTCATTGTAATGTAATAGTTTTTTTTTTTTTTTTGATAAGCTGCAATATCATTGAAAGAAACGAAATTAACAAAAACAAGCATCTTCCTTACAAGCACTGGCCACACTAGCTGGAGGATTGTCCTGAGACCAAACTGAAAGACACTAAAGCAAACCTTGCTACCTCATGGGCAGCAGAATTACAGATTCTACTAATCCAAAAAAACTGACAAGAACCAAATGATCCAGCAAGGAAACAAATGTCCGAAACCAGGGAGGAGATAGACCAAAGGGGACAAGACGTGCAGTCCATGATTGCATCAATGCTATTCTTTGAGTCACTTTCCAGAAAGATCTCACTCCAAGCCTCACTTTTAGCAAGCTGCAGGGCCCACAAAATGGCTTCGGTTTCAGCAGAGAGCGGGGATCTCTTTGGCAGAATCTTAGACCAGGCCTTCAACACACAACCATGAGCATCTCTAGCAATGACCGCTAAGGCTGAGTTGTTCTGAGAAATGGCCGCATCCACATTGAGTTTGATATATCCCAAAGGAGGGGGAGACCAGTGCACCACTGGTTGTTCAGCTAAAGGCGCTTGAGGAATGAAGAAAACCTTAGCACATTCATTCAGTTTTTTCCTAATCCTGCTTATGGAAGCCTGGAGGTCAACAGTACCGTTTAGGTGTATAACAGCATTGCGGATGCACCAAATTTCCTCCATAGTAAGAGCCATATTAAGGGATACTAGCCACATATCTTGCACTTGACAGAGAGCCGGAGGAGGTTCCAAAATTACCTTAATGATGTCACTAGGAAGAGCTAAGTGAGCTTCATCTGATTTGAAACCCCAGCATGCAGAGAACCAAAGCGCCTTGGCTGCAGGGCATTTAAGGAAAAGATGAGAAGTAGATTCCACCTCCTGGTTACAGAGTACACACCATGGCTCAGAAATATCCATGCGGCTCATTAAGTTTTCTCTCGTGGGGAGAGCATTTACTGCAATTCTCCAGAGGAACATTTTGATTCTTTCCGGACCTCTCAATTTCCAAAGCTTTGACCATTTAACTACGGTGGCAGCTTGGGAAGGGGGATTAGCCAACAGCTCCTTATAAGCAGATTTAACCGAGAAAAGACCTTTGGAATCTAGAATCCACAATAGCTTATCTGGCCTCAGCCTTATAGGGATGGGAATGGATAGGATTGCTTGAGCTGAAATGGAGTTAAAGATATCCTGAACCATGGTAGTCTTCCAAGTGTGAAGCTCAAAGTCAATAAGCTCAGCTACTTTCATGGGCAACAGACAATTTGACTCAACTTTTGGGGCTGGGATGAAGCCTTCAATCCATGGAACCCAAGGGTCTACCCAAACATCAATTGATTCACCATCTCCAATGAGGAAGCAAGCTCCCCTTCTGACTATTTCCCTTGCTTTCTCAATTGCTTTCCAAGTGGGGGATGCATACTTAGACGCTTCCGCCCTAAGCCAATCATCTTTTACCTTATATTTTGCTCTGAGAATCCTCATACAGAGGCTATCTCTCTTGGATGCTATCATCCATGCCAACTTTGCCAGTAATGCAGAGTTTATGTTTTTGGCTTTTTTGAACCCCAAACCACCACTCTTTCTTGGACAACACAAGCTGTCCCAAGCTTTCCAAGCCAGAAATCTTCCCTCCTTTTGTATAGGCTTCCACCAGAACCTTCTAGTTAGGGCATCCAAGTTGTTGCACACTTTGTTGGGAATATTGAATGAGGACATGGTGTATATCGGCATTGATTGAGCCACAGAGTTAATTAAAGTCCTTCTCCCTGCCCATGACAGACAATTGCTTCTCCATCCCGACAGTTTCGCTTCAAGCTTATCTTCAAGGAATGCAAAATCCTTAGAAGGGGCCCTTGAAAGAAACAATGGTGCACCCAGGTATACCGCATCCTTTTTTAGGCTTTTCACCTGGAGGATTCCTTTTATGGATCTTCGGACTTGGCTTTGTGTATGCTTTGAAAAGAAAACCCCCGATTTGCTTCTGTTAAAGGATTGGCCAGACCAGCTACAGTACTTCTCCAGCGTTTTCACTAAACTTTCTGCATCTTTTTTAGAGGCCTTTATGAATAAAATGATGTCGTCGGCATATATAACATGGGAGATCGTAGGCCCACTGATGCTAGATTTTATTCCGGCGATATTTTTCAGCCTGAGTTCATGCTCTATAAGTCTTGATAGCACTTCTTGTCCCAAGATAAATAGGTATGGGGATAGTGGATCCCCTTGCCTCAGCCCCCTACTCGACTTGAAACACTCTGATTTGCCCCCATTAACAACCACTTCAAAAGAAACCGAGGATACACAAGCAATGATCCACCTTGTGAAGGTTTCATTGAACCCAAAATGAAGAAGGACTGCTTCCAAGAACTTCCAATTTACTCTATCGTACGCCTTTTGGAGATCAAGTTTGATTGCCATAAGGCCTGGCTTTGTTTTGCGAGTCTTAAAGCTATGTAGAATTTCTTGGACAATAATTTGGTTCTCTGCTATCCACCTATTTGGAATGAAGGCTGATTGGGTAGGCGATATCAATTTATCAAGAAGAGGTCGAAGCTTTTCCACCAAGAGCTTTGAAATGATCTTATATACCACGTTACAAAGGCTGATTGGTCTGAAATGAT
This sequence comes from Quercus robur, assembly GCF_932294415.1. NCBI lineage: Eukaryota > Viridiplantae > Streptophyta > Magnoliopsida > Fagales > Fagaceae > Quercus > Quercus robur. The sequence goes on along the minus strand of NC_065534.1, from coordinate 31,803,234 downwards.
TAACAGTGGTGGGGTTAGATAACTTAGGGATGAGAACAATTAGAGAGCTATTTACCTCTTTTGGCATTGAACCCCTGGCAAAGAAGGAAGAGACTGCCTTAATGACATCATTTCCTACTGTAGGCCACAGTTGCTTATAGAAAAGCACCGGGAAGCCATCTGGGCCTGGTGCCTTTAAGTCCGGCATCTGAAACAGGGCAGCTTTGATCTCATCTGGAGATGGGATGTTTTGTAAGCTCTCATTTTCTTCCTCAGTGATGCAAGGCAACACCAAATATTCAAGAGTCTCAGGAAAACATATATCACCTTCTGTGAATAGATTTATGAAATTATCTCGGAATTGATTCCTGATTTGGCTAGACTCATGGATCCATGACCCATCTTCATTTTTTATAGCATCTATATTGTTGCTTCTTCTTCGAATGATGGTAGACAAGTGAAAAAACTTTGAGTTTTTATCCCCAAGTTTGAGCCACAATTCTCTAGACTTTTGTCTCCATATCACTTCACTTCTAAGAAGCCATTCCGAGAGTTCAGATTGAAGACCACTTTCCACTGAACCATTTTCATGTGAAGGCTGTCTATCTTGCACTTCCCTGATTTTTTTGAGTAGGGAATTAATTTTGTCCTGGCATCGGCCAAACACCTCCTTATTCCATTTGCGGAGAGCATCTCTGGTTGCAGCTTGCTTTTTGTACAATTTGATGAATTCTGATCCTGAAACCTTTACATTCCAGGCATTTTCAATAACAGCACTGCAATTTTCATCTCTAAGCCAAACTGCTTCAAACCTGAAAGGCCTATGAGCAAAGCTATCACATGGGTTTGTGTCCAGAAGTATCGGGGCATGGTCTGACTTGATAGCACCCAGATGGGTGATGGTTGCTTTTGGGTAAGCCAGCCGCCATGAAATGTTTGCCACCCCCCTATCTAGCCTCCTTTTGATTGCAGAATTGCCCCACTTACCTCTAGCCCACGTGAATTTGTTCCCTGAGTACCCCAAATCCACAGCATTTAGCTTAAACAATAATTCTTTAAGGTAGTTTGTAGAAGATGGTCCTCCTTTCTTGCCTCCAAATTGTTCCTCATCATTGATTATAAAGTTGAAATCCCCAATGCAAGCCCACGGTCCCTAGTGGGATTCTAGAACAGCAAACAAATTCCCCCATGCTTTTTTCTTCTTTGCTTTATATGGTGGACCATAGAAACCAACTAACAACCATTCTACATTTTGGTCTACTACCTTGACAGCAATTAAATTTTTATCATACTCCACCTCTTTTATGGCTAGGCCATTTTTCCACATAACACATAATCCTCTTGCATATCCCTTAGCCTCAACAACACAAAAATTTTCAAACTTAACAAACTTCTTAACATAATCCATCCTATTTTTGTTAGCTTTTGTTTCAGATAGAAAGACCACATCCGGTCTTGCCCCTTTTATTTGAGCCCCAAGGGCTCGAACTGTCGCGGCGTGGCAAATGCCTCGACAGTTCCAACCTAGAATCCTCATGGCGAGGTTGGGGGCTTGATAAGGCCCGCATCCTCAACCGTAGAAACAAAATTTGAACATAAGTAATCAGAAACCATGAGGGTGGAAAGGGGGGAAGGGTCAGGATGGAGCTCACCATGATTTTCAGCTTTCCTACTCTCTTCCAACATAAAATCTTCCAACCTTGATCGCAGAATGAGTGTTGCCGTACCCGGGTCAAAGTACACCGGTTCTGGAGCTGTGGCTGCATTCCTTAGCCTCTTTGAAAGGAGATCAAAACTTGGTCTAGGTAGTTTCCTCTTAAGATTTATGCTCAAATTTTCTGATGGTGGAGGGGAAAGGGTTGGGGATGGGGATGGTGATGGCACTTGGGTGCTCTGGGATTGTGTCTGTTATGTCTTTTTCACTGGGGTGGGTAAGGGATTTATGGATTAGAGGATTTTGAGCCATCTGGTCAGAATGATCAACATAAGATACTTTACACGAGTTGGAAGGTGTTTTTGGGCCGGCTGTGGATAGGCCTTGTACCTTTTGGTCCACACTTAAGGGTGGGTTTGACAGGTGACTGCTAGCTGGGTCCTCAAATGGGCCATGTTGGTGTGTAAGGTTTGGTTTAGTGGGAGTGTGGCTTTTTTGAAGCCCAATCTTCACAGGAGTCAAGAGAAATAAATTTCAAGCCTCATAGATATCGGGGTTAACCACGTTTTGGGGAGGTAAGGATTGCGTGTCACTCACCAGCTGTGATTGTACCATCCCTAGCTTTCCGGTGTCATTCCTTGTGCTGTCCTTGCTAACAGAATGCAAGTTGTCCACTAGCATACACGTGTCGTCTCTCTGGGCAGGACCACTTTCATGGTTACTCTTGGCGTTTTGCCACGCATTGCTGCCGGCGACTTGGTGTAGTTTTGAAACCGAAGCGCTAGTGGGGATAGAGGTCGAAGTATTGGTGGCTATTCCATCTGGGACTTCGTCGTTTTCTGCTCTGAGCCATGGTCCAGCGGCCTTAAAACTTTTTCCAGATGGGTTTCGGAGTTTGAACACCTCCGCTGAGCAATTCTTCTGATCATGCCCAATGATACCACAACAATAACAAATATCAGCAATTTTCTCGTATTTTAATCCAATCCATAACTCATTTTTACCTGGCTGGGGCAAGAAAACACCTGGGATTAAAGGGTTGGATATATCCATTTCAACTCTGAGTCTGATAAATTTTCTCCACATTCCACCCAGTTCACCTATCAAGTCAACTTCCAAGACAGCACCCACTCTAGACCCAATCGTTCTTAAGTTTTCCTCTGTTCTCCACAGAGTAGGTAGACCGTGAACTTGGACCCAGATTGAGGATGTGGAGAAATCTACTTCCTGCCACGTAAGTTCTGGGCTCCACCTCTTAAGAACCATATGGCCCCCTCTAATGGACCATGGTCTCCTCGTGAAGACTCTGTGAAGGTCCACCTCATGGTGAAAAGTGAACATGAAGACCTCCTTGCTGAGTCTATTGATTTCCATTGGGAAAACTGGCTTCCAAGCCTTGACAATGATGTCCTTTACGATGTTGTAGTTCATATTTTTGGAGGAAATGATTTTGGCAAGTAGGATATTGTCTGGTGGTAGGTTGTTATCTTGGTTTGGAGGGAGCTCTATTCTAATGTCCTGACAAGAACATTTTTCAGTTTTTGTCACAAGATCAGAAACCTCCATGGCGGAGGTTCTGTATCAGTTATGGGATAGGTTTTGTTGGATTGAAGCAGAGCAACAAAAGCTGGAAGGGTAGCAGCAGCTCAGTGAAAGAGAAACGGGGTAGATGAGATGGAGATTAGGGGGAAAAGGAGAGTAGCTCCGATGGAGAGAGATGAGACGGAGATTCTGAGAAAGGGAGACGGGAGAGATGAGACGGAGATTAGGGGGTGAAGGAGACTAGCTCCGGTGGAGAGAGATGAGATGGAGATTAGGGGGGAAAAGAAGATCTGTTGATGGGTTGGGGGTGGGGATGGAGAGATGAGACGGAGATTTTGGGGTAATAAGGAGACTAGCTCCGGTGAAAGGGAAAAGGGAAAAAAAATTTGGGGATAAATGGAGATTGGCTCCGGTGAAAGGGAAACGGGAAGAAGTACTATAACAGTACGGAGAGAAAAGGAGACTTGTCCTTAGTGGGTTTTTTCCATTTTAGTATAACATAAAGACATCACTTGATCAAAAAAATTTGTAATGTAATAGTTATTCCTATGGTTTAGTTATTCTTTAGTTTGGCTATGTTTTTATTACAAAGAATAGTCATTCCTTATGAATAGCTATTCTTTAAAATGAAGAATAATTATTCCTCTTTAAAAGGTTGTATTAGCTATTCCTTAGTAAGTGCAATAATTTCAAAACTTAATATATTTCTAAACAAACAAAATTTTCATATACATCTAACAATTATAAAAATAAAAAATCATAAAAAATAACACATATCTCTCTTAAATTTAAAAATGACAATTTTTAAGGAGATATAATTGTATAAGTAAGATATTTCCTAAAATAAATGTTAAGTTTCATTTTAATATTATAATTCACAACCAAATTAATGAATAAGTTTAGTTATTATATTACAACAAACTTTATTACTAGTAATAAAGATTACAATTCCTATTATAATCTCTATTCAATGTACCAAACGTACCCTTAATAAAACATATAGGGTTTTTGCGAATTACTTGTGAGAAGCCCACAAATATCTTGAAAACTGCTATCAAAAATAGTAAAAATAGAAACGGACAATTGAAGCGAAACCTTTGGAAGAGCAAGAATGAGATGAAGCTAAAGCAATATGAGAGTGAGAGGAATTTAACTTTGTTCAAAGAATTAAAAAATATGGGGTAAAAGAATGGAGCAGACACAACTTTCCAAAAATGAAGTGGCAATTCATTTCCTACCATTCTCCCAACTAATTATACTGACCACAAACTCTCATCAATTGAGGTATCCCAATGTTACATATGAATCAAAATTAGCTTTGATGGGCGGAACTACGAATAACGCAATCATGTAAATCTACATCATTTCCATTTTTAACAACCATTGTACCAGTTCATAGCTTAACACATTTGTTCCAAAAACTCAATTTATTTGTACAACACAAAATTATGCATTTTGAAAATGCACTAAGAGTAATGCAATTAACATGTACGTTCAAAAACTTAAATATAAGGAATTTAATAAGTACAACTCCTTGACAAATTATTAAGATTCTCCAATCAAAATAAGCCACAGAAAACTATTTCTAGTTTCTACACCCATGATGTAATAATAAATCGAGTAAGGTCAATTTTTTTCCCTTTTATGACCAAGACAATACTACTGGATCAACTCAATTGTGATACTCCCTAACAGAGATTACAGAACAAATAATTGAGTGCCAACCCAAAACCCTAAATTGGAGATAAATACATCAACAATGGAGACAAATTCAACAAAACCCATGAAGCTGTAGGAGCTGAAACTCTGAAACTCCATACTCTAAATAAAAAAAAAATAAATAAAAAATAAGAAGAATAATTATTTGTATCATTTGGACATTGTTGTCAGTGGTGGAGCTAGAGGGGGGCGAGGGGGACTCCCACCTAAAACTTCCTGTATTCGCCATCTGTATTGACACAAGAAAAAGCGAGTCTGACACAAGAAAAAGCAAAAATAAAAAATTTCTCAAACATCAAATCATATGTCCTTTACACCTATTCTACTGTTTTTGTAAGCTTTTGTTTTGTACCACGTTTGACACCTATTTCCCAATTTTTTTTTTTTTTTTTATAATTTCTATCATTATTTTTACTATTGATGATATTTTTTACAGTATTTTATTGTTATGTGATGGTAAAAATATCATAAATTTTACTATTTATATTTTACAAATTGGTATATTATCAATCATAAAAAAAAATTTACAAACATTTATTTATTATATTATTTAAATAACACTAATCACATTTTTACCACATTAGTTTGTAAGCTTTTTATTGTATATTTTATAGTAACTGTAAATTGGTTATTTTTGTTTATTTTTTTTAATGATACGAAACATATTTATTTTCTTATAATTGTTTATTTATTTTGTTACTATTATCCATTAATATTTTTTAGATTAAATTCACTTTAAATGTTGTCTTTTAATTTTTGCCATCTGAACTCCGCACTGATTGTTGTCTTGTGCTCTCTCAGAAAAATTAAGAAAACAACTATGTTTTCCCCACCTCCGCATCCCCTTCTTTCATCGCCATCGCCACCATCACCTCCTGCTTCTGCTTATGATTATTCCCTTTCCCTCCCAGTTATAGTGACAGAATTTACACTCGCCACTCTTGCAATTTTGGCAATAAGCTTTTGCTTTAGACACAGTAATAATACTATTACAAACGAAACTGAGGCTCAAACCCAACAAAACCACCACGGTATCGAACTCGGAATCTTGTCCAACGTTGTGGAATACAGAGGACATGACGAACATGGAAACCAGACTGAGTGTGTTATCTGCTTGGAGGGCTTTGAAGATGGAGACATGTGTAGGGAACTTTGCACGTGCAAACATACGTTCCATAAGCAATGCCTGGACAAGTGGCTAACTATAAAATGGCACTGCCTTTGCCGTAGCTCTGTTAACGTTGTCACGGGTTCAACAAATCAGAATTAGCATGCGTTTGATGATTTTTTTTTTTTTTTTTTTTTTTTGCAACGATGAAACAATCTGTTGATTAATTTTCTTTTTCTTTTTCCTTTTTTACTGTTATTTTTGCTCTTTAATATTTCCCAGGGAAGGAAGAAATTTCCCGTTTTCTTATCTGATGTGAACATAATTCTATAGGTTTTTTTTTTTGAAACCTAACTCTATTGGTTTAACTCCAAGCAAATCAAACTAATTAATTTCACAACAAACCAAAATCTAAATCCAAATCTAACCCATCACTAATTGAAATTCCAAACCCTAAAATTAATTTGAATCCAAACTGTGCGTTAAATCCAAAGTTAACATGTGAATCAAAGTTGCTTTGATAAGCGGGACGACTAGGAGAGTCTATCTTTTTTTTTTTGGGTGAAAACTAGGAGAGTCTATCAATCTATGTCATTCCCATTATTAACCTCCACCAATGTACAAATTCATAGCTTAACCCATTTGTTCCAAAAACTCATATTATTTGTTTTTTTTTTTTTTTTTTTTTCTTTTGCTTATTTTTTAGTTTGTCACTCTAAAAGCATTAGCATTGGTCTTTGTAAGTTTTTCTATTTATTTTAGCATTAAAACTTATTTTTTCTATTTTACACAACCACATCTCGAAAACACCCACATCAATTAATCTATTTTATAATATATTTTATTTAAATAATAATATTTCTTTAATTTTTTATTATTATATTATCTTTTTTCTTTTATCCTTATTTTTCTATCTCTTTACTTTTATTTTATCCTCTCAACTCTTAGGTCAATCTCTCTCTCTCTCTCTCTCTCTCTAGAGCCTTCCACACACACTCTCTCTCATGGTCAGATTACCCCTCCACCACAAGCACCAATCTCCACCACAAGCACTAGTCCACAAGCATCAATCTCCATTGACCCATAAGCATTGATCTTCGCCACCAACACTGATCCACAAGCATCAAAACTCATTCCCCTCAACCCACAAGCACTAATCTCTACTACCAGCTCCAATCCACAAGTGTATCAAGTTCACAACAATGCTTTCTCTCTCTCTCTTTTGGTTTGTCTATGTGGGTGTGTTTATGTCCCTGTGTTGGTTTATCTATGTGGGTGTGTTTATGTGTATTAGAGGAAGAAGAAGATGAGGGAAAGCAGAAGTCTAAGTTGGTTTTGCAGACGGATAAGAGAGAAAAAAAAGGAGCAAAATTGTGAAATTAATAAAATATTAAGATGCAAAGCTACAACACGGTTACTATAACAAAAATGTAAATTTATAGTGATTTAGGATTGATATGGGATGTTTTTGAAGAAAAATGTGGAAAATTGACTACTTTTTGTATTTTGCAAAGCCTGGTGTAATTGCTCTAAGAATGTTGTTGGTTATATAGCTTGGATCAGTGGCGACTTCAGGAATTTTTCCCAAGGTGTTCCTTAAGAAGTATAATTTTTCCCAAATGTATTGTTGTTTAGTTGTTTCATTAATTTTTTTGTTTTTTATAAACTATAATTTGTTATATTGTTGTTTCATTAATTATAAAATTATTAATTTTTGTTTAGCCTAACATAATTTAATTTGTTTGTCTTTTATAATATATTGGTTAATTAAATTATTAATTATTGTTTATTAGTTGATTTCCTTAATTAATTATTGGTTAATTAATATCCCAAACAAACAAAATTAATTAGTTCAACTAATTACTATGGTTGTTTGATACTTGGAATATCACACTATTACTTAACAAAAAAAAAGTCAATAAATTGTGCAACACAAAAATATATAGGCCCTATAGCTTAAGTCTAAGTCTAAAAAGAGTGATTTATTACAAGCCTCATGCCTGATGCCCCCAATCACAAGAGCCAGCTGCCAATCAGAAAATTTCACAATCACAAATCACAATACACATTACACTAAAAGACAATTAATATCTCACCAACACTAACACCAACACCAACACCAACACACACCAACGATAAGATAAAGCCAAATTCAAAAAGTCAAAAAACAGGCAAAAAAAATTATTAATAAAGCTAAAGATTCGGCCAGCCAATGAGCCAATCACAGACTCACAATTCAAAAGAGAGAGAGTTAAACTCTTAAAGAATAAAGAGAGTTAGACTCTCATTCATTAATTTCATTTCATATTTTCATAGTTTTCACTTTTCATTTCAATGAGAGATTGAGAGAGAGTCAAAGAGAAAAAGAGAGAGAAATACCTTGAAGGAGGGAGCATCGAGCACCGGAGTGATTTGCGATCTGTGATGAGGGGCGAGCGACGCAGCGACAATGTGCTCTGGACTGGACTGATCTCCGACGATGTGTGAGCAATCTCCGATGAGCGACGATGTGCTTTGGATTGTGACCAAACCGATCTTCGATGAAGGGCGACGATATGCTCTAGAGTCTGGACTGCAACTACGACTGGACCGATCTAACTTCTAAGGGGAGGCGTTGCTCTATTGCTCTGATTTTAGGTTTGCTTTAGCTTTAGTGATTTCTAATGTACTGATTTACTGATTTAAGGTTTCTGATTTAGTGATTTGCTCTGTATTGGGGTTTGGTTTTTTTTTTTTTTTTTTTTTTTTTTTTAAGAATCCGTGGGTTTGCTTCCTCTGTAATCTATTGGGCTTGATGTTGGGCTTGCCGTCCGTTGTTTTGCTCAGTTACAATTTTTTTTTTTTTTTTTTTTCAGATTTTAGTTGAATTTTTTTTTTGGCTTTTTTTTTTTTTTTTTTTTTGCTTGAAAGTAAAACAAGCAATTTTTTTTTTTTAATTTGAGAGTGTTCCTATTTTTTTTAAGGGTAAACAAATAAAAAAAATTTAATTATTATATATAAAAAAAAAAATTTCAAGTCAGGGTGTTGCTGGGAACACCCTGAACATAACGTGGCATTGCCACTAGCTTGGATAGAGGAAAACTATATTATAATTGAGTCGGCTTTGATTTAAAATGTAATATTTTTATCTTTTTCTTAATAAAGGTACGATCTTTTTTTCAAAAAAAAAAAAAGAACTCAATTGTGATATTCTCTAACAAAGGTTACATGTAACAAATAATCGAAGAGGCTCTTTGCACAATCAATCATAACAACAAGAGAGAGTACCAACCCAAAACCCTAAATCTCAAACAAATTCTCGAAAACCCATGAAATATATAGTATTAGCTGAAATCCAACATAATGAAATAAAAAGAGAGGAAAAAGAAGATTAAAATAAAACAACAAACTCTTGACAAAATATGAGATATTCTTTTGGTACAAACCCAAAACCCTAAATTCACTTACAAATCTACGATCATACCACTCACATAGAACAACAAACTCAACATAAAAGAAACACGCAAGAGAGAGAACCGGAGAGAGGTAGAATTTTTTTCTTTTCTTTTCTTTTATGGGCTCGTGGCCTATTTGGCCCACTTCTGATTTCAATTAAGTTATAGGAAACAATTTTTTGGACTGGGCCCAAGCATGCACGTACGTTCATACGTAGTGCCTTCGTAGTTCCTACAACACTCGGAGACCCCACAACTTTGTGTCAAAAGACTAATATTGAGGTAATTTTATATACTTTTTCACCATATGTATTTTCACAAAATAACAATAATGTTACTAACTCTCTTACCAAACACTCCTCAGAGTTCTAGAATTTCCAACTTGCACTTGTTATCCGAATCAGACTGAGAGAGAAAAAATTAACATGTTTTCCCCACCTCCACATCCTCTTCTTTCATCACCACCGCCACCATCACCTGCTGCTCATGATCATGGTCATGATCATTCCCTCCCAAAGTTCGAGATGGAATTAACATTCGCCGCTCTTGTATTATTGGCAATATTCTTGTGCCGTAAACAGTGTAGTAACACTAATGAAACTCAGCCTCGAACCCAACAACACGATATCGAACTTGGACTCCCTGAAAATACAGCACAAGCTGATCATCATGTTCCTTCTCACCACGTTCCTGATCTGTGTGCTATCTGCTTGGAGGACTTTGAAGATGGAGATGTGTGTAGGAAACTTTACGCGTGCAAACATACCTTCCATAAGCAGTGCGTGGATAAGTGGCTAACTATAAATACGCACTGCCCACTTTGCCGTGGTTCTGCTAAGGCTGCGGCTTCAGCAAATCAGAACTAGCAGGTTTAGACATAATAACTTCACTGTTATGCTAAAATATTTGACCATAGATGCAAGTTAGAATATTCTATTTTCATGAGACTTGATGTGTTTTGCTTGGTAGTACTAAGCAAAACGGTCTAATTTCTTTTTTGAAAGAATTTGATGTCTGCTTCTATTACAGCGATTGAACAAATACTTAGTGGTTTAACTTGATTTTATTTATCCTTTTCCATTATTCATGGTTTTTGTTTTTAGGCCTTGCTTTCATGGTTTTTTTTTTTCCCTCTGCAATCCAAAGTGTTCGGGCATCCTTGAAAGGTCTGTGGCAAAAGCTTCATTGATCTGAATTTCCTATCATGAATAAAAACTTACATATAGTATCTTGGGAATTTAGCTCCTCCAAGAATTTTCAATGTTAAGATACAATTACAGTATATAATTATATATATAGTATATATAGCAAGTTGTTAATAACAAATAAAAACAATAATATCCGTGTCTAGATGATTAGGGATATATGGCAATGGGAGAAGGGGGCCGGGGTTGGATTAGGAGTATCTTGTCCCCGTTCGGTTCCCTCTTCAAGACTAAAAAAGACAGGTTCAATGTATTTTTCTGTTTCTAATATGGTGATTTTGACATTAATGAAATTGAGATGAAATAAAAATTGAGTGACAAGTTTGTAATTATTCTCATCTAAACCTACTATTTACATTATTTTTTAACTTACCATTTTGAGTCCTCGATAATTATAGAATGTCTGTGGAATTATTGTTTTGGCAATGGCATACGGCTTTCAGAAAATTCTTCCTAACACTACAGAGGAGCTGAATTTCCAGGATATATATATATATATAATAATCTAAGATATAATGTAAACTTTTGTCGGTAAGAAATAAATACTTTTGCCACTGAATGTATACGCAATACGTGAAGCATCTATGTATAGCCCACAACTTTAATTTTATTCCTCGACCAAAGAAAACAAGTTATATTAATGATATGTATCCCTATGATATGCCACTCCTAATTTGCAGATAACAGGGAAGAGACAAGGTGGATCATGGTTGTCTCATCAGGATGGAACCATGAATTTTTCCACGGTGCCAAAGCATGAAAAAGAAAATTTACCATTTAATTAAAAATGAGAATTATTCGATGTTTTAAGACTAATTAAATACATGAAAATAAAATTAGCATTTATTCATTGTTAACTACATATAAATAAATACAATATTTTTAATTCAACTTAATCATGTATCAAAATGCAACTCGGCATTCTTTGACTACCACAATTTGCACTAAAAAGCTTTAGCAATCTCGTCCATGACTTTAGATTTAGACAATACCTCTGATTTTCTTATGTAAACAAAATTATATTATCATATCTTATCTACCACCTAATTTTAAGAACAAAAATCTGTTAAGTTAGGGAAAACTCTAATACCAAAATATATTGAACAAAAAACTTTTATTTAAAGCTTGGCTCGTTATATCACAGAACTTTACCGGCATCACTGTTATTACACCAATGCACACGGCACTTTTACAATCACACACACTATCCTTGAATACACTAGCACACACCTAACACCTTACCTCTAGACGCCTAGCTACTAACCCTCACTTTATTTTCTTCGCTTCACGGGTTTCACTTCACGTCACACACTTCACCTTACACGTCTCACTTGGTGCTTTATGACACACACAAACTGAGCACCATTTCTATATTTATACTTTGTTCTATGTCGGTTAAGGAGCTTCTAACTTCATCTTTTTAATGACAATAAAATACTATCTTTCTCCAAGCTTCTAGATATTGTACAAAGTTGTGACTGAAATTTATTTAGTCAAGGAAGTCTCTAGGAAATTCCGGTGAGAGAGAAATTGAGATAAACTCTATTTCGAGAGAAAGAGAGAGAGAGGCAGTGCTTGATATTTAACAAAATCAACCTTGTGAATAAAAAAAAATGATGATAAAGGAAAATAAATAAATAAATATAATAGATTATATATATATATATATATATGTGGGGCCTGAGAATTCAGGGCCCAAGCCCATTATACATCAAGGCCCAAGGCCCAGCCCAAGGAAAAACTCCTCCTCGGACAGGCCAGGCCAAGGAGAAAAGGGGACAGTTAGCCATCAGAAAGTGACGCACTCCACGAAAGAGGATAAGGATTAAGAAGGAAAAGGACAAAAGGAAGCATGTAAATATCCAAGAAAAAGCTGCTGCCAATGCATTAAGTGTTCTGCAACTAAAGGAACCCTGCTTTTCAGCCTTTACAACCACCCCCAACGACTTTAAGGATGGGCTGATGGGACAAGTATCAGGACCATAAATATAACTCTACACGTGGACCCTAGAGAGTGGAGGGAAACGAGTATAAAAGGAAACTAAAGCCAAAGGAGTGAAGGGGGGGGGGGGGGAAAGAGGAGAAGAACGGGGAAGAACTTAATGCTCCTCGGACCAATTCCGAGGAGTCCAACCCTTCAGGCTACATCGTTGTAGGGCTTGGATGTTCAGACCGAACTCCCTTTTACATGAGCCCCCCTAAAATCAGGACCAGACCGTTGCCCAGCGACCAAAGGCAAGTCTTTTAAGCCCACTCTCTACAAATCATATTGTGAGGGATCTTTCATGTGCGAGCCCAACGTTATTCTTGGGCCGTCCAATAATCGTGTCCCTACAATATATATATATATATATATATATATATAGAACTTTGAAAAAAAAAAAATGAAAGAAGCATAAATAATTTGACACAAATATAACACTTTACATTCAACTTTATCAAAATTACTCAACATTATATTTTACTCACAAAAACTATAAAAATAAAAAATAAAAAATAAAAGATGATTTTCAAAACATAAGGGACTATTTGGTATCAGTGTTTAAATAACAATTTTCAGTGTTTAAATAACAATAACACTTCTGACACATATTTCTATAACACTTAAACACGTATTTCCATAATATTAAAAACTGAATAATGATACTAAAAATTTTCAACCAAACAAGCCCTAATTTTTTCAAGTTCTAATAACTGTATCAACACCCAAACATACCATAATTAACCTCCACTTTCTTTATTTTTTTTTAACTGAAATTGATCTTTAAATTGGTAAAATATAAAGAAAAGAAAATTATATTATATATTTTTCAATTCCAAATTAAGTTTAAGCATTTTCTTGTCAAGAAAATATAATCATTAATATGGTAGCACCCCAAGAGCTTTATAGTTCAACTAACACATTATGATATTTCCAAATAAGACATCTAGAACTAGAATCCTCTAACCCCCAACTATCAATGTGTGTGTATGTAGTATATATATACAAACACACGGTTGCACCACTTGAGTTTAAGTATTTACTAATTAAAAAGTTTTTTTTTTTCTTTTTCTTTTTCAAGAGTGGGTTGGTTGGTCATTTCTAATTGTTTAGATCTCTTTGGGCCAAGGGAGCTAAAAGTATGTTAAGTTTTAAGTTTTAATATCAAATTTTTACTATAAATTACATAAAAATAAGTATAAATACTTTATATAAAAAATTAGGAGGTCAAGGGGACCATGGCTCCCCACGGTCTCAACATAGTTCCGTCAGTGTGTCTTGTCCCTTCTTCGAGGAGGGAAAATTTTGTATAAGGTATAGGGAAGGCATTTTGTCACTCTTAATCAAATGGCTCCAATATTAATGAGAGAGAGAGAGAGAGAGAGAGGTGTATTTTTTTGAATTTTTGTTAAACTTCAGTCCATTAAAAACGAGAAAATTTTCCCTACAAGATAATCTTGTATTTTTGTTAAACTTGTATTTTTAAAAGAACATACAAGATAATCTTGTATTTTTGTTAAACTTGTATTTTTAAAAGAACATACAAGATAATCTTCCCTACAAACAGCAACTAAAGCTGGGGGGAGATTATCCTTATTGAAAAAACAAGACAGGCTAGAATCTAGAGTAAACTTAGCAGTGACGTGTGCTGCAGAATTGCAACATCTCTTAATCCAAACAAAAGAACAAGAATTAAAAAACTAAGCATAATCGAGGACATTGGAGATGGTGGTTTGGATGGCCCAGTTGGGGGGAGAACTGGTAAGACGGCATCGAAGCAGATTTTGGAGTCACCTTTGAAAAGAACTTGCTACCATCCCTCTCTCTTTGCTATTTGCACGACCCAAATGAGCGCTTCTGCTTAGGCTTGAAGGGGAGAGCGGTGGGAGATAAGTCTGGCCCAAACACTGCATAGAGAGCTGCAAAAATCCCTTGCTACCACAACAATAGCAACCTTGGAGCTTAACAGGGCAGCATCCACATTTATCTTAATCTAGCTAGGAGGAGGTGGGGACCATCGAGGGGAGACATGAGGAAAAAGGGATGGGGAGGTGGTGAGGATACCTCAATGAAATCATGGACGTACCTCCGGATAAGCTGGATAGAGTTCGTTAGAGTGACAAAGCTATTGGAGTGAAGCTTGGAGTTTTTGAGTCTCCATATTTCCTCTAAGGTGGAAGCCATAGTGAGGGAAACTTTCCATTGGTCCATGGATTGACTTAGAGCCGGGGGGGGGGGGGGGGGGAGGTGCTGGCTGTCTAGGACAAGGTTAAAAATCTCCTCAGGTGTGGAAGCTTGAGCTTCCTCTGATTTGAAACCCTAGCAGACAGCGGACCATAGAGCTTAGGAGTATTACTTTGAAGATAATAATAAAATATGTAAAAATAAGTAAATTATTTATATGATGTGTGTCACTATATGTGTGTATATATATATATATATATATATAAAAGAATTAAATTATATATTAATAAGTATGTGTGTGTGTGAACATAAACGTGTCCACTCTTCTAAGTGGAGTGAGGGTATTTTGTTATACCCACTAATTTGCTTGCATTTCCAAGACAACTGCAACATCTCTCTCTCAAAAAAATGAAAAGACAAAAAACAAGAAATATAAATAATAAATTAAATTTAAATTCTAAAAAAAAGCGCAAAAGAGGAAAAAGGAAAAAGGATGTAATATGTTGATTATACAAAAATGTACAAAATGTCAATGAATAATAGCATATTAATATATCAATTATCAAATAAATGTTACAACCAAGCATTTCATGTTCATATATGAAATGACACCACCGCATATTATTGGTATAATGGTCGCTCTACAAGTATAAGTGCTTGTAGAGTGTGGGAGGCAAAAATCAGAATTCAAGTCTCTAAGAGAGAGCTTCACATATATATGCACTTAGATTATGCTAGAATAAAATTTCTTATCTTATAATATATATATATATATATATATTTTATGAAATGAAATTTTCTGAAAATGTCGAACATGACATATGATAGAGATCTAAATTTCCTTCGGCAAAAACAATTTTATTCGTATCCAACATAGTAGAACCTTACAGAGTTACCGTTATATCCACAGAACAATGTAATAATATCGAATTCAAACGATGAATGTAAAATTATACTACTCCTTAGTCCTCAGTCCTTTGCCTTGTTTAGCTGCCACTAGTGCATTACAAATAAAATGACATCAAAAGGTAATCGCTTTTTAACTTTTCATATTACCAAGTTTTCTTTTATCCACAGAACAAGGATGGCCACTAGCCAATTGTGCTATGCCTTGAGTAGTTAATTTTCAGTTACTTTGGACCTTTCCTTCTTTTTTTTTTTTTTTTTAAATACTTTGGAGTTTGGACTATTAATCTCAATTTACTGGCATCCGTCCACCTCACTATAATCTATTAAGGACACAGATTTGCTCTAATGCACTGGAGTTGACACAATATAAAAACGTATATATATCATATCTGTTTCACTAGAGCTAACCCTTACCCATCTATTATTTGCAATTGTTGGGATAATTAAGCATGTTGTGTAACAGCTGAAACTCTACTATCAATTGTGGTGACTTTTTTTTTTTTTTTAGAAGTAATCAGTACGATTTTATTAACTTAAGTCAACTACATCCGATTGTAAAATAGAAACAATATGTGATAGGACATCTTCCATCCATACTTTAAAATCTAATATGCGTATAGCATGTTTCGCCAGACTATGAGTTACACCATTGCCGTTTCTCCTAATATGAGAATACAACAATCTTACAAAAATTTTTGCAAACACCTTCACATCCTTTACCAGCAGACCCACTAGGGACAGAGAATGCTCCTCTGACTTCAATGCTTGAATCAGACCAAAAGAGTCACCTTCGAGAATAACACTTCTGAAACCAAGTTCATGCGCAAACGATAGAGCTTTCAATGCTGCCAGAGCTTCTATCTCTTCGGCTTTGTATGCTTTGTTAATTTTTTCCAAACCTTCCACAGAAAATTAATGGACACTCTCCAATAAAGAACTAATCCACCACTCCTTCCCACTCTTGGCACGACCCAACGATGATCAAAACCAATATTCCTTTGAACAAAATCTAGCCTTACATCATCTGTAAATGTCTCAGTTAAAAACACCACAAAGGGATCTTTTGCCCGTATGATTTCTACGAGCTCTCTACCTGTACGTAGTTTCCCAAGCCCACAATAGGTCCATGCTAAACAACTCATTGCTGTTGGCGGGGCTGAACACCAGCTCCCACCACTACAAAAGGTGTCTTTCCTTCACTAAGAGAGGCCTGAAACCATTTTTCTAGCACTTCGCTGTGGTCTACCTCTGCACGTACAATTCTTTTTTTTCTTGAAGTTTGAGAACTTGTTGTCATTTTGTCCCTAGACTTATTTCTCTCTCTACAGATCCAAGTTGCAAATGCACGAGTAGTTTGTTGTCTGTGAACCCTAGCTTCATGAGGAGCACGTGACTTATTAAGTTGTGGTTTGTCACTTAAGTAGTCACGTGCTCTAGTGTTTTTGAGAGTACTCTTACCCGAACCCAATAACCTAGCCGCACCAAACTCCTCGGCCACGCTTATCTACTCATTATTTGCTTTCAAATTAGTTTCAGTTTCAGTTGGAGTCTTTATTTCCTCCATGATTTCCCCATCAGTTTGATTTTGGAAAACCGTATCCTCCCTAATAACTGCGCCCACATCAGTACGCATTGATGAGGAAAAATTTTCGGCTTCAATGCTATCATTACTACTAGCCGTTACACTTTGAGATTACTCTGATGCTTTTCCTTTTCCAGAACCATCTTTTCGGCATGGCTCACAATGAATTGGTGTACCTGAGCACATCTTCTTCTTTACGGCATAGAATCTAAGGACCTTGATTACACTCTTTCTTGCAGCAACAAAAGGAGGTGCTCTCAGATTTGGTCCAAACTCATGCTGTTCTGGTGTAAGTGTGTTTTCATTGTCAATCCACAGCTCACAGTCTCTGTCGTTGTGAGTAAGTCTCCCACACCAGTAGCACAAATTAGGCAATCTCTTGTACTTAAAGGAAATCCACACCTGCTTTCCTTTACCCACCGATATTAGCCTTCCACGGCATAGAGGCAAGGATAGGTCGGTGGATACTTGAACCTGTATGAAGTGATCCCCATCATATAGGTTTGGATCTGTCAGTGTGAAGACCTCCCCCATTACACTACAAATTTTCTTTGCTGCCTCAATTGTCATATACTTGATCGGAATTCCATGAACCTGAACCCATAGCTTTGTCTTATCAAATTTTATATCTTGGATCAAGAACTCATTCTCATATCAACTCATTACCACCAGGTGTTTGTCAAAACTCCATGGTTTGCCTTCTAAAATCCTATCCACGTCCTCCCTATTGTCAAATGTGAAAAGGATTTTATGGACTCTGAAATGTTGAAACTTGAAACCATTTTTGGCTCTCTATAGCGGGGTAAAGGTCTTGGCGATGACCTCCATATTGATGGCTCTCTTAGTTAAAAACTTTGTGGCTATGGAGAAGTCCTCGATTCTATCTTCATCAAGCAGACAACAACCTGACCCCTTTCTATCTGAAAGAGTAAGCCAAGTCCACGATTGAGCCAAATCCTCCATCCTCACGCTCACTCAACCACAAGCAACACTAACCAAAAACCATTATCAATGATATGAATTACAACCACGCATAATCAAACCTCACTAACCTCACATGCATTGTCAAAATATAAGCCCAATGGACTTAGTCTCATAGTGCAAATTACTTGTACAACACACCTTATCTACCTATATATAAGGCAGATATTTATACTTTATTACTTACAGTTTAATATATAGCCTTTCATACTTTCACATACATAAACTCACACTCCCAAAACCCTAATACACCTACAAAGCAAACAACCATAGTTAATTTTTTAACTCCAAAAATCTACCCAATTACTTTTTAGAGAAACCCACTACAGGTTTTTCTAAGAGTCTTCTCCTCTCCCCATGTGGAAAGATCCTTGGGCAAAAGCCACCAAGGATCCCCATGTGAAAAGATCCTTGTACTTTATTACTAACAGTTTAATATATAATATTTTAGAATTTTATATGCATAAACTCACTCTCAAAACCGCTATACACCTACAAAGCAAACAACCACATGTAGTCTTTTTAACTCCAAAAATCTACCAAATTACTTTTTAAAGAAACCCACTACAGGTTTTTCTAAGCCTTCTCCTCTCCCCATGTGGAAAGATCCTTGGGCAAAAGGCACCAAGGATTCACATGTGGGAAGATTCTTCTACCAAATTTTAGACTTTCAAATGCATTAACTCACACTCTCAAAACCCCAATACACCTACAAAGCAAACAACCACTAGTAGACTTTTAACTCCAAAAATCTACCAAATTATTCTTTAAAGAAACTCACTACAGGTTTTTCTAAGAGTCTTTTCCTCTCCCCATGTGGGAAGATCCTTAGGCAAAAACCACCAAAATTCTTTTGCAACAATATCTATTTATAAGACTTTAATTCTATTCCTTAATAGACAAGAAATACCCAATTGCTACTCCAATAAAATAAAATTTTAAAAAAAAAAACAAAACCTTTTTTTTCTTCCATATTATGGGGATTCTTTGTTTTCCACACCAAGAAAATCCTTTCCTTCCATGCTATGGAAACTCAAATCAAAATCTAATAACGAATTTGGATCAATTTTCAACAAAGCAATTACTCAATGTAATATTGAAAAGTTTAGCAGTACTAGGCGCTCATCAACGCTATACTTGCCTAGCAGAGCAGGTATCACTGAGCAATTACTGACTCAAGTTATGCAATCAAACATTCAGTTTTCCCCAACGCTTTAACAATTAAAAGTTCGTATGGCAAGCCAATGAATTCCAGCTAGTTCGATTGGCACTTCTTGTAAGAACAAGGTAGAAATTGAGGTATTATATTCGAGTTCCACTAAGTGATTGATTTGTCATTCTGGTTTTTACATGTAAGAGTAATCAGATTAAATTATTAGTTAAGTCAGTTTGGGCCAATTTAGAGTTTAGACTCGAATTCACTGAGCTCAGGCCTGGCCCGATAATTGATCAACTGAAAAATGCACAAGCAATCCCGTGAGTCTATTTTGCCAAATTGAGAATTCGGCCAAAAATAATTAAGGGAAAAAATATGCGAGTAATGCTGTAGCACACAGGCTTAGCGTAAGTACAAACTAATGTAGTATTTGGGTTGTGTTTTGCCTTGCAGGCTGGCTTGGCTCTTTTGTAGTTTTGCAGCTATCGCTTTTGCTTCTCTTTAGTTTAATCCACTTGTCATTAGGAGTTCAGGACAAAACAACAAAATTTGAATTTAAGTTTAGCTTCTTATATATAAAGAAATGAAAAAGGACATCCTAACGTTCACTTTCCATCTAATTAAATGCATAGTCCATCGCCTCTCCAACGTAAACTTTTTTTTCTTTTTTCTTTTTTGTAAGATCCAACGTTCACTTTCGGTACCATTTAAACTTTGAAGTGGCACACAAAGTAAAGGGAATATAAAAATAAGGAAAATGTTAGGACCGCATCTCCACCCCTTATAATTGGCCACATAGATCTCTTAAAAGAATGAAAGAGTAGAACATACCGTGCAAGATTTTTATAAAAAATATTTACTATACATAGGATCTCTTGAGACTAAATATTAAATAAATTCTAAACAACATAATTGGTGCAATAATTTAATTCTCCCAGGTGCTCAACCGTTGTAAGACAAAAAGGCTAAGCTAACCTACCCCACGCACCAAACAAATTTAACGCACATTACAATAATGAAAAACCAGTAAATTAGAAAGTAAAAGAGTGTAGTATCATATAGCAAACTAATACAACAAATATTTTTACCATGGAACAACGTTTCAACGAGCCTCCAGCAAACGAGCTCTCCAACTTTTTCCCTTGGAAACTGTACGTACAAGCTTCATAACCTGCCCACCCAAACACAACATTAGCTTTTCAAGGAATTCAATTTTTGTTAACTTATAAATTTGATGTGTTAACGTTCAATTGTCTGATTTTTTTTATTTTTTATTTTACTAACCATTGATATGCATTTTGCACCTTTAAAATATGTCCATAACCTAGCTACGGCTACTTAGGATCCTGCACTTTTAAGAGCCTCAATTAAATTCAATTTATATCCATCCATAATTTCACTTTTAAGAGCCTCAATTGAATTCAATTATATTAAACCAAAATTTTTATTACTCTTTAATTACACATAAATTTGAAGGGGTTAGGTGTAGAGTAAAAACTCACTGGGGTCAGTGTAGGAGATAACACCGGTGTTGTTGAAATCACAGTCGAATTGATGGTGACCAGAGTTTTGATAGTAAGCATTCATAGCGTAGGAAGCGTGTGATCTCACAGTGTTTGGATTAAAGCAGGGCCCACCATCTTGTATTGGCTTACAGTCCACTCCTGTGCTACACACGTAGTCTATGTTCGCTTGGAGAGCCTCATCGCTAGCGTCAGATTTGGGCACACACCATGTTGATGTAGATGTTGTAGTATTCCCCTCCGGAACACCACCTGATGATGATGGCCCTGTTGCATTACCAGGTGTAGGACTGGGACCCAGTGCCTGTACACATTGACCAATTGACGGTCACGATTAAAGTACTGTATTTAGTTCCAAGATCTATTAGCATTAAATTATGATGATAGCCCCCAATGACCCATGTGTATTGCGATTGATTAAATCTAAGGGGGTGTCAGAAACAACTTCTGTGACCGAAATACCCCTTCAAAAATATCACATTTTAGCATAGTAATGATTAAATATGCAGCTTATTACGGCTAGTTTGGTCAATAGCTGGAATGTAAAGCTGATTACATCCTGTATTCCACAAAAGATGTCTATGCATTTACGTAAAAGCCGACAAGAGTCGTCATAGATCAGAATAATAATTTTGGAAAAACGTGCAATATTTAGCTAGGCCATATGGCACAGTTAGATTACGTTAAAAGATAGCTTAGTCTAATGAAAAAGTAGGACTGCACCGTCTTTATAGACTAACAGCTAGTATTCGATAAATGTGCCCATACTTTTCAATATATCTAAAATTGCCAACCGTTGTTGATGCTTTATTACGAATCTAACTTACCGGGTATGGTAAAAGGCAAAGCTTTTAAAGACTTTTAAAAGGCAATAACAATGGAATTAAATTTAAAAATACTAGGGAATCCCAAAAATGTCCTAAGAATATTAATTATTTTTATGAGAGGCAAAGAAAAGAATATTTATCATTTAATAACTGATAATTAAACAAAGTTACCTGCTTATCCCTTAAAATGTCCACGTCGTAAACCGGTGTCAAATCCGGCTTGAACAGCCCGTAATTCTGCTCCGAGGTGGTCGGTTTAAGGTTTTCGTTGAACAAAGCGAAAATGTAAGTCGGGAAGGTCCTGTTTGGCATCAACGGAGTTCCTTTCCCTGAATTCACGTGTTTCACGAGGTTCCCATTATAAGACAACGCGTTGGCCAAGTTCACATCGGGTTGGGTCGGGTCACCCACAGAGGGCCATCCGGTTTCGGCAACGACAATGTCCACGTCACCATATCCAACCTTCTTCATCGCCGAGTAAACAGCGTCAAGCTGCGCATCGAACATGTTGGTGTAGTTTAAACCCGTGACGTTGTCGAAAACGCCACCGTTCGGTTTGAACAGCGCGTAGTTTAAAGTCCGTGCTGTGAAGCCGAAGAACGGGTACGGGTTAACCAAGAAGGGCGACTTGGTTTGCCTGTGGAAATCGAGAATCGGAGCGAATATAAGCTTGTCGTACCCGCGTCTGAACCGACCCGAACTCGGTGGCTCCGAAGATGACAAAATCCCAAGCGAGTGTGGCGAGGAGACATGAATATCAGTCACGTTTGCTAAGTCCAAGGCTGACTTCAAAGCTTTCATGGCGGGCAAAAGGTGAGCGATTAAGCTCTTATCTGATGTGGCGAGGATTTCGTTACCAACGGCGATGATGTTGATTTTGGTTTGAGGGTGAAATGGGAGGATATTATTGGCCACCCAGGACTGGGCGGCGGGGAGTTTGGAAAGGGCTGGAATGTCGCCGTTTCCGACGGTGACGGTGAGAGAGATGTTGGTGTTGGCAAAGGCTTTGAGGATGTCAGGGTTGGCGTCGAAGATCTTGACGCGGTCGATGGTGGTTTGGGTTTTGAGGAAGTTGGCCACTTGGGAAGGCGGTGGGAGGTTGTTGGCGACGGTGCCATAGTTGACGCCGATGGAGTAAGCGGCGGAGGAGTGGCGCAGTGAGAACAAGAAGAGGAGGAGGAGAAGGAGAAGTGAGACAAGTTTGGGTTGTGATTTCGGAAACTTTGCCATAGCTTAGAGACAGAGATTGAGTAAGGTGGTGGTGTAGTTGGTAAAGTTTAGAACTGAGGTGCGGAGGGTTTAAATCTTAGTTGTAGGTGAGGACGTGCACGCGCTTGATGTATGGGACCATCTACGAAGAACGTGGTAGAGACGCGCTTGGAATATAGGAAAGTATATAGGATTGTGCTCCGGCTTTGTCAGACGTGTGAAAGTGAAGAGGAAGTGGAGTGGAGATGGGTGTGGTTGAGAAGTAATTTGGGTAAAGCGGGAGTGATCGACGTTTCTGAAATGGGGAAGGACGTGTTATACTATACCGACGAGATTTTTAACTCTTTTTTTGGTTTTTTACCCTCGAAGATAAACAAACACAATATTCAGGAAAAGATATATCAGTGTAAAAGGGCTACCAAACAAACTTAAAACCAGAACCAACTTGGATGCAAACAAAACAAAGGAATGCACGTGAAGCCGTAGGCAGTACATTGGCTGGAGATTAGAGGGCGAAAATAGCTAAATACCGCTGCTTAAAAAATATGTATAGATTTATAATTATTTGTGAAACATTCAACAATTTATCACCTTTAAAACTTTAAAACTCGAGTATGTGAAACTCGAGTTTGCCATGTAAAATAGCCTTCAAATTTGCTGTGGTATTTTTATAGAACTCAAGTTCCTCTAGTTCCATAAAAAAATTTCAAAATTTTTCCATGTAATTCAAGTTTATAGAACTCAAGTACCATGGAAAAACTCAACTTTCCAATTATTAGTAGATCCCTACATATTTTAAAAAACAGTGATAGATTACAAAATATTTTCAAAAACAGTGCTATTTGGTCATTTTGACCAAATAGAGAACTTGACAGGAATCACAACGAAGCATAGAATTTAGCAAACCTTTATCTATGAGTTCCCATTTATTCTATAAGAAGAGTGCAAGCTTAGAATTCTTTTTGATTACTACTTTGGGTGGCAAGCGTAGGATTGAAGAAAACCATTATTAGAGCATTCACATTGGAACTTTTAAATCCCATATGTTGCTAATATTTAGCATTTAACCATCGAAATGATACATTACCTGGACTTGTAAACCTAAAATTTTTTACAAGTTCGCTTTGGTGCTCTCTTACATTTAGAAATTACTATAGACTATTGTATTTGTTTTTTAATCCCTTTTATTCTTTCTCTCTCCTCTATGTCAAACTCATTTTCTTTCTCAACTCTCTTTCCTCATCTTAGTATTTCATCTCCCTCTCTCTCTCTGACTTGCTCTCTCATCTCTCACTCTCGCTCTATGTTTGTGCTAGTGGTTGGGCCTCCATGCCGATAAGAAGCAAATGCGTGAGTTGCGATACGGGCCGTGAGTTGGATCTAGTGGCAACCTAGGTCATGAGTCGAATCTGGTGGGTCAGGTGATGGGTTTGGATCGATGGATCGGTTGTGTGGGTCAAGTGGGTTGTAGTGTGGAGATTGGTGGGTTTCTCTTGGTTTTTTGATGGTGGTGGGCTTGGAGTTGTGTGTGTGTGTGTGTGTGTTTTTTTTTTTTTTTTTTTTGGGTTCTTATGGTTTGTGGTTGGCATCTGGTGGTTTTTGTTGTGGTGGCGTGGTTGTGTGTGTGTGTGTGTGTGTGTGTGTGTGTTTGCCTGTTGTGACCGGTGCCTAAAGGAAGAGGTGGGTATGGCTGAATTGGGTATGGGTTTGATATGGATGGTGGCTGAATTTTATCTCTGCTCTTTCTTTCTTTGTGATTATGGCTGAATTGGCATTGGAGAGAGAAAAAAAAATCAAGGCTTTTTTCAAGTTGCAGCAAGGCATGTATTGGCGGGTGGTTGTTCTAGGTTTGGGTTGGTGGTGGGTGGATGAGAAAGAGAGAAAAACGGAGATATAGAGAACAGAGATGAAGAGAGAAGAGAGAGATTTTTTTTTATATTATTTTAATGTGTTGTATGTAAAAATAAAATATGGGATGCTGAGAGTATTGTAAAATTATATGGTATAATTGATAAAGTAGCTTTAGAG
This sequence comes from Quercus robur, assembly GCF_932294415.1. Classification (NCBI taxonomy): domain Eukaryota; kingdom Viridiplantae; phylum Streptophyta; class Magnoliopsida; order Fagales; family Fagaceae; genus Quercus; species Quercus robur. The sequence goes on along the minus strand of NC_065534.1, from coordinate 31,778,213 downwards.
ATGATAAAATAGGATATTTTTTACATACGGGATGTGAATGCTCTTAGTTACTATTGTTTATAATAAGACGCATTCGATTAATTAAAGAGTTATCAATTTCATAAGGGAAAAAAAATCCAAAGCTGAATTTCTATTCGAAATTAGGCATAATCAAAAGTTTAAATGATAAATCCATATTGTAAATAGAGAATTTGCAGCTTCATACAAAACAGGGGGCTGGAATGGTGGAGCTATCCCCGCTTAATTATTGACTTCATCCAATTACAAAGAACAAGGTGGCATTGCCCAAATAATAAAAGATTAAATTGAAATCATAATCTAAAACATCTTTATATTTAATGAGTAAAGATAAGAAAGTGGGGCTTGCTGTCCGGCAAACCTTATGTTAACTTATATTTTATATAAGAAAAGCACAACAATGGACATGATACCTCACCAAATTTTCATAGAACATATTTATTCCCTCCTTTTAGATTCCTCACTTACATGTGTTAATTCAACTTCCATAACGGGTGTAAAATTTGTCAATGAACCTGTGACATTTTCAAACCAACTTTTTGGCCCTGACTTTTCCTTTCAGGCTTTCACACTTTAAACTTTCATACAAAGGTGGAAGGAACGAATAGAATCACAATGAAGAGTATCGTTTAAACTTTCAACACCTTGAAATCAATCATAATCTTCTTTTAAGTTTTAGAAAGAAAAAAAATTCAATCATAATCTTCATGTTTCGAGTTTTAAGAAAGATTTTGAGTCTTCTTATTCAAGTTTAAGCTGCCTTAAGGTGTTTCAAACTCAATTGGGATGATTTTGCAGAGTGAATTTTGTGTTAGTTGCGTAGGGAATTTTATTTGAGGTGACTGCATGTAGTGAATTAAGGATTATTCTTAACTTGAATCTTGTTCAATCCCATCTCCAACTAAGACCCCTCGATTAATCTCATCCTCTCTTTGCTAATAGAATAGAAGGAAAGGCAAAAGCAAGAGTGAAACTCCGAGTTAAAAACAGGTGTGCTCCTATTATAAAAGCCATTGAAAATATGGTCTAATGGGATTTACAGTTGGTTTTCAACTTGCATGGTAGATTATTATTTATTATTGAATCTTAAGTTGGTAAAAAAACTAGAACTTCACTCAATACAATATAATTTGCAATGCATTGGATAAACCAATTTTAGAACCCTTAGATTACAACCCTCATTTAAAGTTGGAGTCAAAATGCTTAAAATTACGTTGATTTGTCTCTTTGCTCAGTAATTAGGTGCTAAAATTGTAGCCAAAGCCCTCCCCTTTTAGACTAGGGTATTGGGGTATTTTTTTTTTTTTAGAAACCGCCCTCTAAAAAGAGGGGGAGGAAATCATTTAATTACTTTAGATAAATATACATCATTCACCCCTGGAGGAACATCCTCCATCCAGGATTGGAAATGAACAAAATTACACGCCATTCTGGCCATTCCGTGAGCAACTCTATTGCCCTGTCTGTGTGTATGACTAAAGAGCACATTCCCAAGCGATGAAGACATCACCTTGATATCCATGACAATGTGACCGAAGCTAGAAGAAGACAGGCCACCACTATTGAGAGCTTTTATGATAATCTCTGAGTCTCCTTCCACTATTACCTTGTTAAAGCCGAGATCCTTTGCGAAACATAGGGCACCCCGAGTTGCCAACACTTCCACCATGTCTACAGAAGTAGGCAGTGGAATGGTTGTGTAAAAGCAACCATAACTAGACCCAAGTCATTTCGAATTATCGCTCCTAAGCCTGCGGAGCTGGTGTTACCGAAGGTTGCACCGACGAAGTTGACTTTCACCCAATTCAAAGGGGGAGGCAACCATTTTGAGGCTTTTGGAGGATTAAGGGAGGACTATTAGAAGTCCTGTAGGCTAGTCGAAGCCATTTGATTGATCATACCCAGAGGAGCAACAACGTCACCCAGACGTAGCTTGTTGCGCCTAGTCCAAATCTGATGAACTATCATGGCAAGTAACTCCATTAGATTGCTTTTCTCTGCACACCGCTGCAGCACATCAAGAAAGCTTGAAGCCTTACCCATTTCACTTATCAACCAACCAAAGTGAACATTCTAGATCTGCAATAAGGAAGGACATGACCAGATGGCATGGACTGTGGTTTCTGGTTCCAAACTGCATAGTGTACATGTTTCATCGATTGGGATCTTGCGCTTTCTTAGATTTGACTTCGATGGTAGCGAGTCTGACACTGCTCTCCAAATTAGATTCTTTACTCTGTTAGGGACTTTTAATCTCCAAATACCCTTCCATAACCTTTTCGTGTTGGAGAGGTCTAAGGACCTAGGATGCTCATTTAATTCCATGTCAATAAGAGGTGGTAACCTGACCTTACAGAGTATACACCATCGCTATTCAGTGGCCAAGTTATCATATCCACGCAATCTCCAACACTGAGGGGGATGGCCATTATTATAGAAGCATCATGGGGAAGGAAGTTAGCGTCAATTGTCTCTTGTGACCAACAGTGCCTCTCCCTATCAATAAGGCCTGAAACCATTGCATTACTATCCAAAAGGTTAGGAGTGGAAAGGACTTTCTTGCAGTTAGGGACCAACAGCCAGTTATCATGGAAAATTCGAATTGATGAGCCATTGCCCACTCTCCATACCCTGCCCTTTTGGATAATCTCTCTACCCTTAAAGATGCTCTTCCATGCAAAAGACTCATTCCCTTCTTTCACCTCTAGAATGCTGCCAGTTGGGAAAAATTTTGCTTTCAAGAATCTGTAAAAAAAGGAGTCCTCATTTGTTAGCAAGCGCCAAACTTGTTTTGCTAGCATTGCATCATTAAACTTCTAAAGATCTCTAAACCCCATGCCTCTTAAGCTCTTTGGCTTACAAAGGGTGCTCCACTTGGACCAATGGATTTTCCTTTGTTCACCTCACTAACCCCACCAAAATTTCTTAATCAAGGATTCTATCTCATTGCATAAGGTGATTGGGAGCTTGAAGCAACTCATGGCATAAGTTGGAATCGCTTAGATGACCGCTTTGAGAAGCACTTCCCTACCTGCTTGAGAGAGGAGTTGCTCTTTCCACCCTTGAAGTTTAGCCCAAACTCTTTCCTTGATGTACTTCAAGCTTGCTTTCTTATTTTTCCCAATTATGGTAGGTAGACCTAGGTATTTTTCACACTACTTCACTACTTGGACACCGAGTGAGGCTTTAATCTAATTAAGGGTGTCTGGGTGGGTAGAATTACTAAAGAAAATACTCGTTTTGTGCATATTTAGGAGCTACCCCGAGGCTTTCTCATAGCAGGCAAGGAGAGACTGAACTTTTTGACATTCTTGCATGGAGGCTTGACTAAAAATCAGGCTATCATCGACGAAAAACAAGTGAGTGAGCCTTGGGCCTTTCTTGCAAATAAAGACCCCATAGATATGGCCCGCAACATCTACTTGGTGTAATAGGCTATGTAGACCTTCTATGCATAGGAGAAATAGATAAGGGGAGAGAGGGTCCCCCTATCTTATGCCTCTCGATGGGCAGATCATGCTTGTAGGCTCTCCGTTTATAAGAATGGAGTAGCTCACCGAGGTAATGCATTCCACCATTAATGCCACCCATTTATCATTAAAACCCATTCTGCTCATAATCTTCTCGAGATAAGGCCACTTAACACGATCGTAGGCCTTACTCATGTCCAACTTCAAAGCTATGAACCTTGACTTACCGGATTGGTGGTTTTTCATATAGTGAAGGGTTTCAAAGGCCATGAGAACGTTGTCTGTGATGACCTCCCTGCTTGGAAAGCACTTTGGTTCTTAGATACTACAGCAAGCAAAACAACCTTAAGTCTACTAGCTAGGACTTTGGAGACTAGCTTATAGATCACGTTGCATAGGCTGATTGGCCTTAATTCAGTAATATTTTCTAGAGATTTAACTTTAAGGATCAAGGTAATATTGGTATGATTAATCTCTTCAGGTATTTTGCAATTATTTAAACAATCTAGAACTACAAAGCATACCTCATCACCCACAAGAGACCAAAAGGATTGATAAAATAGGGGGGCATACCATCAGGGCTTGGTGCCGTGATGGGTTCCATTTGATTGATGGCTGTCTCTACTTCATCTCTTGAGAAAGGCTTGAGAAGTTGGTCATTCATCTCCTATGTAACTGATGGCTGGACAGCCTCCAATACAGCATCGAATTCTATGGGGTGTGTTAAGGAGAATAAAGTTTGGTAATACTGAGTTGCAATCTCCTTAATCTGGGAGTCTTCCAAGCACCAAACATTTGACTTGTTTCTCAAGCCCAAAATCCTATTTCTTCGAAATCTCTGGGAGGATTTACTGTGGAAGTATCTTGTGTTTCGGTCCCCCTCCCTAAAAAAGAGAGCTCTAGAACGTTGGTGCCATATTTGGCTTTCTTTATCCAGCAATTCATTGAGCTCTGTTTGCAACGACCGAATTAAATATGCATCTCCATTTCCCTTAGCTGCTTCTAATTCAGCTCTGTTTAGCCTCTTTGATTTCATATCAATCGATCTTTTAATGCTACCAAAAGATTGCCGACTCCAAGAGAGGAGTTTGTCACCACAATTTTTGAGTTTACCTACTACCAAAGACATTGAAGCATCGGGGGAGGACTGACCCCAGGCATCTTTCACTGTCAGGCTACAACCCCCATCACTCAACCACATCTTTTCGAACTTGAAAGGCCTATTCAGCTTCGGGGTTATACCTTCCAAGTTGATGACTATAGGTTTATGATCTGATGAGTGGGTTTGGAGATGGTGAACTAAAGAGCCCAGATTGAGGAATGACCATTGATTATTGGCTACTGCTCTGTCAAGCCTTTCAAACACCATACCCCCCCTGCCTTTTACCTTTCCAAGTAAATTTATCTCCCATATAACCTAGGTCCTTAAGCCCACATTCATCAAGGACATTGCGAAAAGCCTTCATACATCCTTCCTGTCTTGGACCAAGACCCAATTTTTCATGAGACCATAGAATTTCCCTTGCGCATAGCCAGGGGAGGGAAACACTACGGTGGAGAGACTTGATTTGAGACCATGTTTCAGGCTTCCGAGCTACTTCCATGAAGCCATAAATACTTGTAAAGCGCCATTGTGTTTCTGGATTACGACTAACAATGGTGTCAATATGATTGAGGGAGGAAGAGATTGCCTCTATGTGTACTGGTTTTTTCCAAAAGAGAGCTAAGCATCCCATTTTATTCACTTGGGGGACAATCCAAAAACAATCAAACAAAAGTTCCCCACAAAGCCTTTTTAAATGATCTTCACCTGCCCAAGTCTTGGCCAAGAAAAGAGCAGTGGGATGTTGCGCTCAAACCAAAGATTTGAGTTCTTGAATGGTACGCCGGTTCCCAAGCTTGGGCACGTTCCGGCAGAGCCAACTCATTTGGTTTGGTGGGGTTGGAGTGCAGCCGCCGCCGTTGAAGAATGGTTCTCATTTTGGTTAACGCCGTATGGAGCTCTGCGTTTAAATGGGGCATGTTCTTCATGAGTTGAAGGATGAATACGTATGCCCAGAGCTATACCCAACAATTGATCCTCAGTGAGAATAGTAGGCCTTTGAATTCAGACCCATTTCTTTTCTTCATGGGCTTGATGTTGAGGGGAGGCCTAATTCAGGTTTGTTATGTCTTGGAGGGGCGTGGTTTTATTGGGTGGGGGTGTTAAGTTCCGTGAGTCTGGGCTCAGGTCTGAATTAGTGGCAGGCCCACTAAAATCCATTTGAGGGGCCACAATGTGATCAAAACATGAAATATCCTGGTCAATCTCTTGGATCAGATGCTCAAAGTCCTTGGTGGGGGGAAACTTCCTAGTGGGGTCATTTTTTGAATTTGATGTGGCCTGCGAGTCCCCTGATTTTTCGGGATTTGACTTGATGGGGTCTTTCGCATTTAATGCTAATAGTGGGGGAGACACTGAGGCTGTTTTCGAGACCACCATGGATGGTTGAGGATGCGAACCTGGAGAGTAATGGCCTGGGATTACCTTGTTTTTCTTTGCAAAAAAGCCAAGCACATTTATTACATTCTTTCTTGCAGCTTGGAACGGTGGGGCCCTGAGCCAGGGGCCGAATTGTTGGTCTTCTTGCTACAAAGATCCTTCACTATCAATCCATTTATTACAATCTCTATCTCCATGTGTGAGGAGCCCACACCAGTAGCACAAATTGGGTAAATGCTTGTATTTAAATGATACCCAGTGCTCTTTTCCATCTTCCAACGTGATGAGTCTACCCCTGCAAAGTGATAAGGAAATATCAACTAACACCCTCACTCTGATGAAACTGCCACCATCACTGTCAGGGGCGTCTAGAGGATGAATAATGGTTCCTATGGCTTCACAGATCTGTACTGCTACTTCTCTATTTCTGAATCTAACTAGGATATCATAGACTTGAACCTAATATGAGACCTTTGTTAAGTCTAGGGGGTTTAGGGATGCGTCCTTATCATATTGGGTGAGCACCATTAAGTACTTATCAAAGCACCAAGGCTTCGATTTGAGGATCCTCTCAACATCTACTATATTATCAAAGGAGAAGAGAATCAGATGGTTGCCTAGATTTTTTATTTTAAAACCTGTTTTTGCTCTCCACAGTTGAGTGAAGGTGTTGGCAATGGCTTCAATGTTGAGGGGGCGTTTAGTTAGGAATCTAGTAGCAATGGCAAACTCCGATGAAGCTTGCTCTTTTTTTCAGATGAAGTCCTGACCCTTCCTTTTTCGAGAGGGAAAGTGAGTTCCAATGCTTTGTAATGTCTTCCATTGGTGTTGTCACAGAGTTTGAAGCTATCCTATGTGTTTCCTAGACCCCTGAGAAAAAAGACCCATTAGCCTTGAGATAACTTTGTTATCACAAGGGACTGACTCACCTTCACCAGGAAGGGACGACAGTGCCACTACCTAGGCGAAGTTTCCAGAGGAAGACTTTCCTAGCAAAGGGCAACTCGAGAGAGATCTTCTAATCTGCTATGTTTCATCTAAATCTGGGAACTTTTCAGTATGGGGGTATTTATAGTAGACTTGGATCTCATCTCCCCAAAGGAGGGGGAGGGGGAATTAAGTGGGGTTCTTGTCCCATCCTTCTCCCTTTTATCAGGGTGAGGAGTCAGACTAGGGCAAGATTTTGTCCCTTCCCCTATGGTCCAAACAAGTTATTCAATATTTAATGTTAAGTGACTGTTAGCAAGGGATGATAATAAATGCAGAGGCAACAATTAGATTCTTCTAGATGCTATCAGGAAGCAAGACTGAGGAGGGCTTTACATACCTAAGGAGTGCTTTTTGAAGGACATTTCATGGATTTTCAATTGTAGGGTAATTAAAGAGCTTGATTGGTCTCTTTGAATCTTGATTCCAATTTCCTCGAGTTAGTTGCTGAAACTTTGGTATGGTCATTGATGAGTCAGAAATTAACAATCGTCATTGAGATGATACCGTCATTAACCAAGAGACGATGTCAAGCATTTGTTACGCTTATTGATGACAACACGTAACAGATGGAGCAACGGTCACAGAATAAGCTGTGAACTTTAGACAAAGATTTTGTAACACACTAGCCGTTGAACATAAATACAGGAATTCATTGTCCATTGATTAGGCACTCAACAATAAAAGAGAAGGTGACAGAAGTTAAAGGTACACACAAATACTCTACCAAAATCACTCTCAAGTCTATTTCTCTCTAAAATCTTTCCCCCTTATTGACTTAAGAATCGGAGGCGGTTTGGCTAATGTCACACCGGCATGTTACTCTTCCACCCCGTTCATTTTGCTGGTTTTCCTCCAACAAAGAAGACCCCAATCATAGCCTCTTCCACCCGCTACGACGAGGAGTTCAACTGCTAATTTTTTTATCATCAGTTTGGCGTCATCTGTGGGGACACTAATCATTCGAGCCATCTTTCCCAGTGACAAAAGAGTTCCTCAAAGTACGAGATGGAAGTAGAAATTGCACAACAGCCAGAAGCTGTGCAACAACAACAAATCTAGGCCCTCATGGCTAATATGGAAGAGTTGACTCACCAGAATGAAGAACTACAAAAGACAATGGAATCGCAAAACACAGAACACCGGCGAACAGGTGAAAACCAAAATGAGGAGGAATCAAACTCTCGAGCCAATAGACGAGATAGAACCTCAGGAGAGGATTCCTCCAGAATGGAGAATGAGCTTCGCAACATGAGGAAAGAGATGGACAAACTAAAAGGTGTTGTAAAGGACAAAGGCGGAGAGAATTTGGATGGGATGATTTGAAGGACGGACTCACCATTCACTACTGAAGTATTGAACCATCCCCTCCCCCCGAAATTCCGTCTCCCACAGTTGGAGTTGTATGACGGTTCCAAGGATCCCTTGGATCACATCGAATCATTCAAGACACTGATACTATTGCAAATGACCCCAAACGCGATAATGTGCAAGGCATTCCCAACAACACTGAAGGGAGCAACTAGAGTATGGTTCAGCAAGATACCCCTTGGAACTATTGCAAATTTCGAACAACTTAGCAAAGGTTTTGTTCGTCATTTCATTGGGGGCCAAAGACACAAAAAGCCAATTGGCCATCTTCTTAACATTCAACAAGCAAAAGGAGAATCACTAAAACAATACATTACCCAATTCAATAAGGAGCTACTGCAGGTATACGAAGCTGAAGATCAAGTCATCTTAACAACTTTTCAAGCAGGGTTACTACCCAGGGATTTCTTCTTTTCAATCACTAAAAGTCCACCAAAACAGTCGCAGAGTTGCTTCGAAAAGCTTAGAAGTACATAAATGCAGAAGACACGGTGCTCACAAAAGAAATGAAAAGAAAGAGGAAGAGAGATGAAGGACAAAGGAACAAGCAGCAATCACGGCAAGAAGAAAGAGACATGGAGTGTTGGGTAGACCATAAGGAAAAAGAAGGAACTTTCGGACAAGAAGGCAAAATTCACCAACTTCACACCTTTAATAATGCTAATTGAGAAAGTCCTTATACATATAAGGGACGATCCCTCCTTGCAATGGTCGAAGCCAATTAGCACTCCAATAGAAAGAAAAAACAAGAGCAAGTACTGTAGGTTCCACCAAGACCACGAGCATCGTACTAATGAGTGTAGGCATTTGAAAGACTAGGTGGAGACTTTAATCCGACGAGGGAAGTTACAAAAGTATGTTAGGAAGACAAAGCCCACAAATATCAACAGAAGGATGATCAGGACAGAACTCAAGGAGCATGAGATAGCTAACCTCCTACAGAAAAGATAAAGACGATCTCGAGAGGACTAACAGCAAGCAAAACACTGAAGTCCCTAAAAAAAGCTTATGGGAAAGAAATAAATAGTGTCCATTCACAGCTTCCTCCAATAAAGATACCAAAGAATGATGAGCCTAGTATTGTTTTCTCAGAGAGAACGGTCGCAGCATCAGGCAACCCTATGACAATCCACTGGTAATCATGCTTAGAGTAGAAGAATTCAACATCCACCAGGTGCTCATTGACAACAAAAGCTCAGTAAATATAATCTACTTGCCTACGTTTCAATAGATGAAACTGGATAAGAAAAAGATTAGGCCTTTCACCTCTCTTATGGTAAGCTTCATTAGGGACAGAATCGTCCCTAGGGGCATCATTACTCTAACCGTAATTGCAGGCACTTACCCAGCACAGGTCATCAAGGAAATTGATTTCCTCAAAGTTGACTGCCCTTCAACGTACAACATCATCCTAGGAAGACCTGGACTCAACATATTACTTGACAGTAAAGTTTCCAATAGCCCATGGAGTAGGAGAAATCAGAGAAGACCAAGTTCTGGCAAGAGAATGCTACCAAGCTGCCTTCGCATCTAGGGAGAATCACACGTGGGTGATCAATGAACCAGAGCCCATCTCCGAACCGTCAGAAACACCACAAAAAGTTGACCGAATCAGAGTCAATAGACCAAACAGAGAGCTTGACACGAATCACAGCCAAGCATAGAATTTAGCAAACCTTTATCGATGAGTTCCCATTTGTTCTATATTTAGAAGAAGAGTGCAAGCTTAGAATTCTTTTTGATTACTACTTTGGGTGGCAAGCGTAGGATTGAAGAAAACCATTATTAGTTACAATTGTTTATAATAAGACGCATTTGATTAATTAAAGAGTTATCAATTTCATGAGGGAAAAAAAATCCAAAGCTGAATTTCTATTCGAAATTAGCTATAATCAAAAGTTTAAATGATAAATCCATATTGTAAATAGAGAATTTGCAGCTTCATACAAAACTGGGGGCTGGAATGGTGGAGCTATCACCGCTTAATTATTGACTTCATCCAATTACAAAGAACAAGGTGGCATTGCCCAAATAATAAAAGATTAAATTGAAATCATAATCTAAAACATCTTTATATTTAATGAGTAAAGATAAGAAAGTGGGGCTTGCTGTCCGGCAAACCTTATGTTAACTTACATTTTAAATCAGAAAAGCACAACAATGGACATGATACTTCACCAAATTTTCATAGTACATATTTATTCCCTCCTTTTAGATTCCTCACTTACATGTGTGAATTCAACTTCCATAACGGGTGTAAAATTTGTCAATGAATCTGTGACATTTTCAAACCAACTTTTTGGCCCAGACTTTTCCTTTCAGGCTTTCACACTTTATAAACTTTCATACAAAGGTGGAAGGAACGAATAGAATCACAATGAAGAGTATCGTTTAAACTTTCAACACCTTGAAATCAATCATAATCTTCTTTTAAGGTTTAGAAAAAAAAAAAAAAAAAAAAAAATCAATCATAATCTTCATGTTTCGAGTTTTAAGAAAGATTTTGAGTCTTCTTATTCAAGTTTAAGCTGCCTTAAGGTGTTTCAAACTCAACTGGGATGATTTTGCAGAGTGAATTTTTTATTAGTTGCGTAGGGAATTTTATTTGAGATGACTGCATGTAGTGAATTAAGGATTATTCTTAACTTGAATCTTGTTCATTCCCATCTCCAACTAAGACCCTCAATTAATCTCATCCACTCTTTGCTAATAGAATAGAAGGTAAGGCAAAAGCAAGAGTGAAACTCCGAGTTAAAAACAGGTGTGCTCCTATTATAAAAGCCATTGAAAATATGGTCTAATGGGATTTACAGTTGGTTTTCAACTTGCATGGTAGATTATTATTTATTATTGAATCTTAAGTTGGTAAAAAAACTAAAACTTCAATCAATACAATATAATTTGCAATGCATTGGATAAACCAATCTTCAAACCCTTAGATTACAACCCTCATTTAAAGTTGGAGTCAAAATGCTTAAAATTATGTTGATTTGTCTCTTTGCTCAGTAATTAGGTGCTAAAATTGTAGCCAAAGCCCTCCCCTTTTAGACTAGGGTATGGGGGTATTATAGTAGACTTGGATCTCATCTCCCCGAGAGGGGGGGGGGGGGGGGGGGGTTGGGTGTGGGGGTTCTTGATGTTGGACTAGGGCATGATGTTGTCCCTCCCCTATGGTCCAAACAAGTTATTCAATATTTAATGTTGGGTGACTATTAGCAAGGGATGATAATAAATGTAGAGGCAACAATTAGATTCTTCTAAATGCTATCAGGAAGCAAGACCGAGGAGGGCTCCACCTATTTGAAGGACATTTCATGGATTATCAGTTGTAGGGTAATTGAAGAGCTTGATCGGTCTCTTTGAATCTTGATTCCAATTTCCATTAGTTTGTTGCAGAAAGTTTGGTATGGTGGTCATGATTTAGAGGCTTAGGGTCCGTTTGGATACAGCTGAAAACTGAAAACTGAAACTGAAAACTGAAAAACACTGTAGCGAAATAATTTTTAAATGTGTGAATAGTATCGTGGGACTCATTTTTAATGAAAAAGTTGCTGAAAAGTGAAATTTGTGGGTCCGTGAACAGTACACGATGTGCTGTGATTGGTCAAAAAAATTTGAAAAGTCAAAGTTTGCGGCTACTGTTCATTGAACAGTGCATGAACAGTAGCCGCAACACCCAAAACGCTCCAAAACGCGTGAAAAAAAAAAAAAAAAAAAAAACGTAAATGCAGACGCAGAAGTTTTCATCCCAATCCAAACGCAACCTTAGTGTAATCTTCGAAATGGGATTTTTATAGGATTCTTCTTAAGTGGGGCTCTTCTTCTGTGAGCCTGCTTGTGGGGGACTTTTCTAGGAAAAATAGGCTAGCCACCCACAACATCGAAGGTATATTTTCCAATGCCTATATACGAAGAAATAATCTTCTATACCTTCTCCATAAAGCAAGCCTCTTACAAAGATGTGGATTCCACATCTATGTGGTTCGCGTGTTTGTGAGAGGCCTGCTATATAGAATGGGCACATAAGATAATTTTCAATACCTAAGTGGCTAGAGTGTGAATATATAAAATCATTCATATAGAGAAGCAATAATATTGATTGAGTTCAAGTCATAGCGATGTTAATTCAAACTTGTTCATTAACCGACCAAATCAAATTCAACCTCAATCTTTGAACATTGATTAGTTAGAGTTAAGCTTTTAAGTGTAAATATGTCATATTACTTAGAGGTCACGATACTTAGCTAACTTAATAAAGTACCCATCTTGGTTTAACGAATTTTCAAACCAAACTTGACGAAGTACCTGTTTGGATAGCACATTTATGTGTCTACGTCTGCATTTTTTTTTTTTTTTTTTTTTGTAGCACGTTTCTCAACTTCTGTGACTTTGGTGGCTTTCCAGTGAGTCCCGTGCACTATTCATGAGACCCACAAAACTCTTTTTTCAACAAAACTTTCATTAAAAATGAGTCCCACAACACTATTCACACATTTAAAAATTATTTTGCTACATAGTTTTCAGTGTTTAGTTTTCAGCAAAATAAGTTGTATCCAAATATATCCTAAACTTGAATTTAATGATAAATATCTGAATTAAAAAATAAGGTTCAAAACCTTAGTACTCGGCCTTGACTTGATTCATTTACTTTCCTAAAAGTCATGGACCCAAAAAGGGGGAGTCTAATAGTTTATATTATGATTTAGAACATATTCATGATGGTGTGGATGGTGTGGCTTCTTTACATTCCAACACAAATAAAAATGTTAGAAGAAACTACAAATGTTAAATTTCCATCAATCATATTCATTACTACCTCAATTCATAAACTTTTTGTAATAAAATTGATAGTTATTTTAATACTTTTCAGAAAATTAAGTCTCGGGACATAATTTACTTTTTTTTTTCTTTTTTCATTTTCTTGAAAATGCAAGTTGTGAAAAACATTGTGTTTATAGTAAAGTTGTTTTCATAATTTCTTTTCACAATTTTTTTAAAAACAATTGAAGTGATGTTTTTGTAATTGTTGTTAATAAAAGTAGTATCATTATTGGGATCATATAAAAAAAAAAAAAATCATTCAATCACTATTTTATAATTGCTATTAATAAAAGTAGTGTTAGCGGTGAGTTCGATTACAATTTAATAGTAATCAAGCCCAAGAAAAAGAAAGAATTTTCTATGTCAATGTTAAGAGTTTTATAACTCAAGAGACACCTCTAGTTTTGTCAAAAAAAGAAAGAAGAAGAAGAGACACCTCTAGTGTTTCTAATTTTTTATTTTTATATAAAAATAAATGTCAATGAGAAATATTGTAAAAAAAACTTTGTGACACGAATGAGTCAGTCCTTACCTCCTTGTGTCTCCACAAGGAAACACAAAGTATAAAAAAGCCTAGTGCAATCGCAAACACCATAAGCAACAAACGGGAAAATATCACAAACGCACCACGCTCTGGTCCTCATCCAAAAAATGGTGAAAAGACAACCATTGAAAGCTCTCTCACTCTTCAACTCTTCACACACACAAAGGGAATTATATTAGGGACACAACTTTGTCCCACAACTCGCCACATAGCGAGTTGTGATTGGTAAGGGTATGTTAATGGGCCATGTGGGAAAACATCCTTACCAATCACAACTCGCCATGTGGCGAGTTGTAGCACAAAATTGTGCCAAATGTTGTGTCCCAAGCATAATTCCACTCGAATGAATTATGTTAGGGACAACACACTCACCAATCAATCCTTGTCCTTCATCATTACCACTGTTGGGTATGTTTTAAAATTTAAAAGGAAAGTAATTTTATTACACGGTGGGCAATATCTAGTGCCACCTGGATTGCTATTGACCAAAATTAGTGGATGTAGTTGTTGAGAATTAAACTCACCAACCCCATCATCAGATTACTCCATGCCCACGGTTTTCTCTCTTAGTGCACTAGCATTAGGGTGTGTAAACACTCTCAATTGCTATTTTACAACCTAAGCCATCCAAAACCCACTCTATTCGGGTTTGTAAACTTAAAAAAATTTGCAACCTATAAATAGTAAGGTTGTATATATGCAACCTGAGCATTAGCATCCAAGGATACAAAAAAAAAAACCTATTTTGCATCCTCAAACACTACTTTATCTATTTTACCAACTCATTTTACAATTCAGCTTACATTTCAAATTTTATTTTAACATACAATCCAATAAAATAATATAAACTATCTAATAAAATCTCTCTTTTCCCCCCACTCATTTTTTCTCTTCACACACAACCACATATTAAATTTTTTTTTTTTTTTTTTAACAACCTATGAACAATAAGGTTGCATATATTTAACCTTATGATTCATAGGTTGCAAACTTTTTTAAGTTTACAAACCCGAATAGAGTGGGTTTTGTGTAACTTAGGTTGTAAAATAGCAACTGGGGGTTGTTTACACCCCCCAATGCTAGTACTCGAATAGGTTGTAAAAAAAATATTATTTTAATATGTGGTTGTGTGTGAATAGAAAAAGTGAGTGGGGAAAAAGAGAGAGAATAATATTTTTTATTATTTTATTAAGTAGTTTATATTATTTTATTGGGTTGTATGTAAAAATAAAAATTGAGATATAGGGTGAGTTGTAAAATGAGTTGGTAAAATAGATAAAGTAGTGTTTGAAGATACAAAATATATATATATATATATATATATATTTTTTTTTTTTTGGCATCCTCAGATGCTAATGCTCTTAGAACATTCACATTCAGTTCCTACAAATTATTCCATTTTGCCATTTCACAAACTACTTTATTATTTATACCATATCATTTTATAACACATCCAACATCCCAAATTCTTTTTTTTTTTTTACCATTTTATTTAAATATTCTTTTTTTACTATTTCTCTCTATCTCTCTTCCTCTTCATCTCTTTCTCCCTCTTCCTAACCAACAACCACAACTGTGCCACAACTACGCCACCACCACAATCATTCACCCATCCCCACCACCACAGCAACCCTCCACCACCACCATGAACCTGACCCACAACACAACAACAAATAAAGTGAAACCCACCACCCACACAACTAACATGGCAACCCCTACCTCCACCACCATCAATCACCCCCCCCCCCCCCACCACCACCACCACCACCACCACCACCAAACTCATCCAACCCAGAAACCCACTAATAAACCCATTAACAAAAACACAAAATTAAATCAAATCAAATAGTGGCAAAGTCACACCCATACCCAACTACACCCACAACTACACCCATACCCACACTCATTAAACCCACCACCACCACTGGTCCGCCAAAGTCCCCGATCCAAACGCAAACACACCCACACCCACACTCAAACTCAATCAAACCATAACCAAAACAATCCATGGCCAAAACCCATCACCAAAACCGATTAGCCACCCACGACCAAATCCTATTAGCAAACCCATGACCATACCAATCTTGCCGCCACAACAACCATGTCGTCACAAACCACCAGACCCACGCAAAACAACCCACACCATTAGGTACCGTGACCTCCCAACTAGAACCACCAAAGTCCTTGACCACGCCTATCTCACCACAAAAAATCGCCCTTGACCAAACCCAAAAACCCTTGAATCTCAGTTTGAAGAGAGAGTGATAGTGTGAACAGTTAAATGGGTAGAGGGATATATATATATATATATATATATATTAGCCACTCAATTGTCAATATGAGATCTTGTTTGATTTTAGTTTCCATAATGACATCATATACAACGTTTATAACATTACAAGTATCTTTCACTGACATTGTACATCAGTTTTCTAGGACTACATCCTCAATGATGGGGTTTTGCCCCAAAATGCCGTAAAAAACAAAGCGAATAATGTTTTTACAAGGGATGATAAGATGTAATGATCCAGACTTCCTAATTTATGTGGTTAAGTTAAATGGCAAGATTGCTACCATAGTGTTTTGTTTAAGCTAGCATCTGATGATGGCATGTGTTAGTGTCTCATTTTGCCAAACTCAATGTAGCTCAACTCAACTCAACTAAGGCTTCGTCCCAATTAAATTGGGGATTTTATGCAGCAAAAGCAAAAATAACAAATTTACTTGTCATTACCATTTTTTTCAGGTAAATATACCCCTCAATACAAATGGCTTGAAGAGGAACAACCAAAAGTTAACCAGACTGAGACACCTTGGTTGATTGTTCTAATGAATTCCCCCTGGTATAACAGCTGCAACTATCATTTTCTGGAGGGTGAATCCATGAGAGTAACGTATGAGGCGTGGTTTGTGAAGTACAAAGTTGATGTGGTGTTTGCTAGTCATATTTCATGCTTATGAACGATCTGTAAGTCCTTGATATTTCCTATTAGTTTATGAAATGTGATTTTTTTTATTATGGTGTTATCTGTGTAACACTGGTAGTTGTCTCTAATCACTTTTTGAACCTATCCTGCATTAATTGATCAATATCATGCTCTGTATGATGAAAGCTTGCTCATTATGTTGACTCATGATTGAGTTTTGTTATCTTATTTGATGCATTGTGTAATTATCATGATTAATTTGATTCGCTTTTGGTTTTTTTATTATTATTTATTATTTAATTGTTTTTAATATTTTTATTGGAGCTTACTATATGAGTTGTATATTATGGCCCTTTTAAAGCTATTTGTTGTTGGTGTTGTATTTCTTGGTAACAGAGAGAAGATGCTGTTCAGCTGCATCAATTCATATTACATGCCGCTTTGGATGATGTTCGAGACCTTGCATGGACTACTAGTGCCATGTGAGTTCTTGTTTTTTTTTTTTTTTTTTTTTTTTGATAAGTAAAAGTTTATTGATATCAACAAAGGGGAACGCCCTGGTACACAGGAAGTGTACAAGGGGTCAAACAATCAAGAACAAAATTTACAAGCATCTAAGAAATATGTCAATCTAGTGCCATGTGAGTTCTGTTCCTCATGATATAAAATTGGTGCTTCTATCATGAGAGAGTTAAATTTAAAATTTTCTTTACATCTAATACTAGCATTATGCATTGGTTAGATGGTCACCATTGTTTGGATCCTGCAAACTTTTATGTCTAAAAGTTAGTTATTTAAAATCTAAACCATATGAGAAGCACATTAGATGGGAGGGTAATAGTGCCTAATGTCTTCAAGGCTGTTGTCATTGTGGTATTTTTTTAGCATGCTTCAAAACTGTGACAGTTAGGGGTGTCCATGGCTAGACATGGCAAAACGGGTCAGACCCGTTTTGACCCGACCCGTTTGACCTGCAACCCGTTTGACCCGTAACCCGATTGACCCGTTTAAAAATGACCCGTTTTAACCCGTGACCCGTTTTGACCCGCGACCCGATTGACCCGAGACCCGATTGACCCGACCCGAACCCGAACCCGAACCCGACCCGCACATTTTGCCACGTTTACCAATGTTGAGTAGATTTAGATTGAGGTGTAATTTTTATAAAATATTTACTTATTCTTTTTTACTTAATATGTTATGTACTCCATTATAGTTTGTTATTTTTTACTTGCCACCTTTATTTTCTCTTCCTACTTTAAATAGATTAAAGATTATACCAAGATTAGTTTCTAGAAAGCTGGAACAGGAGTTGCACCAAATTTGGGTATCAATTCAAGTGTTTAGTGGTAATTGGTAACAATATCACTAGTGAGAATCTAATCACAATTAAGGAACTCATAAACAATTGACAGATTGCATCTATTTCAAAAAAAAAAAAAAAATTGTTTGAAAAATACGGGTCAACTCGACCCGACTCACGACCCGACTCAACCCGCGACCCGTTTGACCCGCAACCCGATTGACCCGTTTTAAAAATGACCCGTTTTGACCCGTGACCCGTTTAACCCGCAAACCCGATTGACCCGACCCGAACCCGACCCGACCCGCCCGTTTTGCCACGTCTATCCATGGCAACCCGTAAACCGACCCACCCGCCCAAACCGTCCGGACCGATCCGAAAACCGGCCGACCCGACGCCGGTGATGGTCGGAGACGGGTCTCCGCCCCTAAAAACCGACTGACGCGGGTCGGATGGCGGGTTTTCTTCTTCAAAACCCGATACACCCGATCCGACCGAGGAAATCCATGAAAGCATGCCGGAGTTTTGTAGATCCGTTCAGATTCATCAATATTCCGGTGAAGGTTTGGTAGTTTTTGGGTTGATCCGGTGAAGATCTAGGTTTTATTCCTTAGATCCGGCGGTGAGATGAAGATTGTGCTTCGATTTTCACTTTAGATCCAGAGATAGAGATGATTTTTTCGCTCAAATCTGAGCTTGATGTGGTTTTTGCTTCGATTATTGCTTAGATCTAGTGATTTTCGCTCAAATCTGGGTTTAATGTGGTGATTTTGAGCTTCGATCCGGCGAAGATTTGGTGCTTGTGCTTCGATTTTCACTTAGATCCGGCGATAGAGATAAATTTTTCGCTCAAATCTGAGCTTCATGTGATGTTTTTGCTTCGATTTTTGCTTAGATCCGTGATTTTCGCTCAAATCTGGGTTTGATGGGTTGATTTTCAGCTTCGATCCGGCGAAAATCCGGTGACAATCGGCGAAAATCCGGTGATTGATTGTCTGTACGAGGCCGACCGACCCGACCGTTGTCCACCGGAGTCCGATCCGACTCGACCCGAGGTCGTCTGCGGTCGGCGGCGGGTCGTTCAGCCGTTCACCCGATGGAAGCGGGTCGGTTGCGGGTTGGGCATAAACCCGACCCGGACCGACCCGTGGACACCCCTAGTGACAGTTAAATGTCTATACCAAACGTATGGTTCGGCGCCGGGGGGGGGGGGGGGTGGTGGGGGCGTGTGGAGTTAGCTTATGGAAGTATATTCAGAGTGGGTGGACAAAGTCTTCTTGCTTCATTAAATTTGAGGTGGCTGATGGTACTAGAATAAAATTTTGGTTGGATGTTTGGTGTAGTTGCTGTTTCTCTACTGGTTGTGAAGTTTTTTTTTTTTTTTTTTTTTTTTTTTTTTTTAAATTCAAATAGATGGGGATGATCAAAACCATTTGGATTGGATGGGATTAGTTTTTTCTTGTTAAATGGTAGATGAGTTGTTAAATAGTAGATGAGTTTGAAGAAAACACTCATTACAGTAAAAATGACAAAATAATCATAACAAAATAGTTAAGTTATTTTTTGAAATTTACATCCAAAACAATTTATCCAAATGTTTAATGTGGTTATAAAAAAAAAAATGCATATTTTCACATTTTTACCAAACGACTTATATAGAGTTTTTAAAATAGTGTTTTCAAAATGCATGTTTTAAAAATAAGTCATTTTTAAAACGTACATTTTGAAACAGCTTATCCAAATAGGCTCGTTATATTTTTTCTAATATATGTTATTTTTAATATGAGTTAAAAACTTGAAGGGTAAGCTTTACTTTCAAGAGGTAAAGAATTTATTTTTGTATGTATGTTATATTTTATATTCAACGGTTTGAAATAAATTGTGTCATATTCGTGTCAACTTAACACAATACGTTCAATTAATTATGCATGTCAAATGAGTCGGGGCGGTTCGTATCAACTAGCTTCGTTAACCGGTCGGATTAGAGTTGAAAAGTCATGACACTTATTAAATTGGTCGAGCTCGAGGCATTTAGTCAAATACCCTGCCTCAACACCAAATGAACCGCCACGCTACCCAGAATTGTATTCATACATTGGAGTAAACTAAAGACACCGAATTTGCCCAATTATCCAAAGTCAAGCCACGAGACTCAAAGAGAGAAAGCATATCAAAAATCAGATCCAAATCCTCATCACAACAGACTAAGAGAGCGAGAGAGAAATCATATAAAAGATCAGATCTAAGTCTAAGAGAGAGAGAGTTATCAGGGATGCAAGAGAAGAGATAAATACTTGTGGAGAGCAGATCCGTGGGAGAGGTGTGACGGTGATGCATGGACACGGCAGCGCGACGAACGACTTGCTGGGGTCGGCGGTGCCGCCTCCTAGACTCCAAAGCAAACAAGGTGCGGCCGTTTGAGATGAGATACACTCAGCTTTAAACATCGTCTCTTCAACACTGGTGTTTATGAATCTCTGATAAAAGGGGTTATTTTATTTATTTTTGGTTTTCGAGAAAGCTAAGAAATTGGCTTCTTGTTAAATTTTTGTCGGCGTTGTTTTGTTTATTTTTTGTCGTTGGATAGTTTTGTTATTTTTAGGGTAAGCATGAATTATTTTATAATATTTTTATAAATTATTAATTTGATAATTTTTTTACTTTAGTTCGTTATAAACATCATTTTTTTATTATTATTAATAATCATAATTTATAAAAAATTTATAAAAGTGTTTGTGAGTAACTGAGTATAGCATTTTCCTATTTTATTTGGGCTATTTTGTGGTTTAAAGGACTAAGGATTTATGTTTGGGGCCGAAGTTAATTTTCTTTTGGGCCAAATTCTAGACAAACCTTAAATATATACGGGGTGTGTGGGTGGGGCAGTTTTTTGGGTAATTTAATTTTAGGACAATTTGGTAAAAGAAATTTAAGTAAAGATGTTTAAGTGCCGTAAAATAGATGAAAAAGTGTTGAACTCTCTCCAGAGAAGGGCTTCTAAAAGGAAAAAGTTTTGAAGAAAGAATTATGTTGTAAACTTAAGGGATAGCTCCCTTTAAATAGGAAAAAATTCAAAGTGAACAGTGTCTATAAACAGTAAAAGTAAGTAGTGAACAATAATTATGAACAGTAATCAATAAACAGTATTTTTCATTTTTTGACTTGAAATCTTCAGCAACGGAAGCCTTTGTCTGATCCTCCAAATCAAAGAACCAAAGAAAGCTTGAAAAGACAAAAGGCCAAAAGATTCTTTTTGAACCAAAACATAGAAATATAAAACTGTGCAAAAGTGTTGTAGAAATATAAAATTGTTGTTTAAATAACGATACCAAACATGCCATTAGTTTTTGAGGTTCTGGATAGGTAAGGTGGATTTGTCCTCTTCTTTCTTTGAGAATTTGTTCTTCTTCCATAGTAGGTGTGGTTTGTTGACAACACAAACCTCATTTTGTATCGTATTTTAACGTGGGAGGCAAATCTGGATATAGTCGACACGTCAGTAGTTCTGTTTGCACCTTGCTTGTTCGGTTCCTAATAATTCCCCTATTATTCAGCCTGATTAAATTGCTGAATTAAATTATTAAAGTTCTCCTAAAATTAGATAGGGAAATCATTTGCGCCTTCCTTCAATAGCCTCTCCCTTAGGCTTCATTGCAATAAAGAAATGCTTATTGTACTTGTCAAATAGTTTTATTTTTTTTTATTTTTTTTTTATGAATACTCGTCTAATAGTTAGTCTTGCAGGTAGCTTCTCTATTGTTAATATAATAATAATTATTATTGTGCAATGATAAGGGGGCTATTGAGGTTATATGTTTTCTGACCTTACTCTTTTTTTCTTTTTCTTTTTTCTTTTTTCTCCAAATAAAAATCGGGTGATTGAGTTTGGTAAAACAAGGAAAATTTATCGTGCATATCCCATGACAATTGATTCATGTAGAGTTTATGCATTGACTTGTGCAGGGACAAATTCAAAATATGTAAGCATGGATGGGAATGATTTTAGCAGTACGAGTAGCAAGGTCTCATCATTTTCAGTGCCTCAGACTCCTCGGAGTGAGGGTGAGATCTTGCAGTCGTCCAATTTGAAGAGCTTTAGTTTTGCCGAACTCAAAATGTCCACCAGGGATTTCTGTCGTGACAGTGTGTTAGGGCGAGGTAGTTTTGGTTCAGCTTTTAAGGGATGGATTGATGAACATACATTTGCTGCAGCCAAGCCTGGGACCGGCATGATTATAGCTGTGAAATGGCTTAGTCAAAAAAGTTTCCAAGGTCACAAGGAGTGGTTGGTGAGTTAAATTCTACCCTCCTTATAATTCTCTTCACAAATACAGAATGGGCCTATTGTCATTACTAATCTTTATATGGAAATCTACGAGACTTTTAGCTCAGATAGAATGGGGCACATGAGATTTTATATGCTGGTGCTTTTAGATGTCCACAACCACAAGTGATCTCATGGGATGGAACTTGCATACCATATTTTTTTTTTTTGTGCATATTTGAGTAAGTGGCACCAAGGGAATGGGAGGAGGAGACTCGAACCATAACTTGCCTGCTTGACATTCCCACTGGGGAATCTTTCAGTAGTTCATTTTATATCTGTGGCACACAACATGCCTAACTTGAAGTGCACAGATTTACTTTCTTTTGATTTGTCTGATCCTACAGGCGGAAGTGAATTATCTGGGACAGCTTTCTCATCCTCATTTTGTGAAGTTGATTGGCTATTGCATGGAAGATGAACACCGACTATTGGTGTACGAGTTCATGCCTCAAGGAAGCTTGGAAGGTCATTTATACAGGAGTGAGTTCTTCTATCTCATATCTTCACACAATTGAATTAAAATGGTTTGATTATGTTATGTAATTGACAAAGTTTACAATTGTGGCTGCACCTGGAGCTTCTGATCCTCTTTCTTGGAACCTCCGCTTGAAAGTGGCTCTCGATGCTGCAAAGGGGCTTGCCTTTCTGCATAGTGCCAAAGTGATATATCGAGATTTCAAAACTTCTGATATTGAAGTAGGTCTTCTTTACTTTTATGATATGGTCACTTGTGATGGATTCATTTTTTACCTTTTTTATAGCTCTTCTAAAACTCTTTTCTGATGTAATCACAGAGCTACAATGCAAAGCTTTCTGATTTTGGGTTGGCCAAGGATGGGCCGACAGGTAATGCAACTCACATCTCTACCAGGGTTCTGGGGACCTATGGATATTCTGCTCCAGAGTATTCAGCCACGGGTATTATTCATTTTGCATTACTATTGTTCTCAACCAATTTAATTCAGTTTCTTTGGGAAATTGGAAGTGTTTCTAGACCATTCATTGCTAGTTACTTTGGTTATCCACTCTTTATTCCTCGAATACTGATGTATATCATGTATTCATGCTCTTCTGATAATCACTTTCATTCTTCTACTGACTTAGGTCATCTTACTACCAAATGTGATGTCTATAGCTTTGGAGTTATCCTTCTAGAAATGTTGTCTGGCCGGAGAGTACATGATATGAGCGAACCATATGGAGACCCCAATGTTTTGAAATGGGCTAAACCCTACCTGGCAAACAAACGTAAGATATTCAGAATCCTAGACGACCGTATTGAAGGCCAATATACAATGGATGAGGCCTATAAGGTAGCAACCCTAGCATTACGATGCCTATCCACGGGCGCCAAGTTCAGGCCGACCATGGATAAGGTTGTAACAGAATTGGAGCAGCTCCAGGAATCATAAACGAATTGCTCAGAGCCAGGGAGGTGGCAACCCAATTTTCCCCTTAAATTGTTACCAAAATTCCAAAAAATATTTAAATAATATTTCAAACTGAAATTTCTTTATAAAATAATTTTGAACTTTCCTAACGTAGTGAAGGAGAAATTGTTATGTGTAGCCTTCAAATTATAACACTGTACATTATTCCAATGTCCCCTAACCAATACGGTCGGAATTTTAATAGTAGTAAAAAAATTTCAATGCTATATACTCTTAAGAGCACATTTGACACACTATCTGAGAATTAGTGTGGAAATAATGAATTTTTATTATATCTACAATTCTACAATATTTCGTGTTGATAAAGTAACTGTGGGGTTGGGTTTATCGGATTAGATCAAGCTCACAAAACATCAATTATTAACAATGAATTGTATGATTTTTTTTTTATGTCCTTATTAGTCTATATATTATCTATATATTATTATCTATATATATATATATATATATATATATATATATATGTAAGGACTCGATTTGTGACGACCCATAGTAGCGTTGGGTTCGCACGTAAAAAGGCCCAAACAATATCATTTGTAGAGCGTGAGTTTGAAAGGCTAGACCTTAGTCACTAGACGGTGGGTTTTTCGTGGTGTTCATACATAGTTAAATCGTGTTCGCCCTAGGAGTCTTTCTCCTGAAGACGGGCTGGGAGGCTCTGGTTTATGGCCATTTTTCCCAGCCCTTCTTTGGTGCTTTAACCTTTACATTATATAGTACTTCTTGGTCGATCGTAGCCCTCCACTTGTTGGTCAGGCAGGTGCTTACTTCTGTACCCGTCCCATCAGCTGTCCCTCCTTGCTTTTTGTTAGTTGCAATGATCGAAGTCACCCTGCCCAGGCGTCTTTTCTCATTAACATGGTCAAGACGCTGGCCGGTGCATTTAATGCGGAGGGGACGTGTTTACCTTGAACCAATTTTGCATCGTACCTCCACATGGACCCCATTCTACTCGCATCCCCTTCAGGAGACTGTTTGGGGATAGCCTTCATCGAGACGTTGCTCTTCCCCTTGAAGTCCTGGAGTGCCAAGGATAGGATCGTCCTCAGCTGTTCCCCTTGACACCTCGGCTTCTCATCATTCGTCCTCGGCACACACCCTCCTCGGCATGGGCCCTGAGCCCTAATAGAACGTGGGCCGGATCATAAGTTCCCCGACCCCACAATAGCCCCTCAAAATCCTACTATCTAACTCTTCGGGCGAATAGGAGGGTTTTGATGACATCAGACATCTGCCAATGCCTGTCAATCCTTGTCACCTATCGGTTTCCGAGACTTTTCATTTGCCCGAGACACGTTCCTGGAGCCCTTGGAAGGAGAAACGTGGCCTCATTAAATACGGGCGGCTCTGTGTTTCCCACGTTCTACGATATGATGAAGATCGAAGGGTGGTGATCCCTTGGTCTTTATGGGCGGGAAAATTTGTGCAGTTACCCTAGAAAGTATAAAAGATTTTTTGGAACGGATCTGTCTCTTCAGTTTTGCACTTAAGAGTTCTAGCGCGTATACCCTGAGTTCATCTGAACTTTCGCCCAAACTCAAGTCTATCTCCAGCACAAAAAGCCTGTCCGAAGCGTCTTTCCTCTTTTACGTAAGTTCCTTACCTCCATTAACTCATGCTTTTTCTTTTCTGGGTTTATTTTTCTCTGGTTCCCTTTCTTCTCCCGTCACTGGTTGGGTTTGTTTCGTAAATCATAGAGATGGCCAAATCGAGACTGAGGAAATTAGTCGATACTGAAGAGGCGATGAATAAGTTCATCGCCGATTACAGGATTCCTCCCAACGTGAGTCTGAGGCATTGTAAGATGGGGGAGTGGCACTATAAGAGGGAAACGGGCGAGGTAGTAATTCCCGTCCTCGCCTTTGTAGAGGGGGGTATGAGAATCCATATGGGGCCGGTAACGAGGGGTTACCTCAGGCACTTCCGATTAGCCCCCACCCAGTGCACCGGCAACATGTTTAGGATTCTGGGTTGCGTGGATGCTCTAAACGAAAAGATGAGGTTAAGACTGACCTACCATGACGTGGATTAGTGTTATAATCTCCAAAATTTGAAGGAGAAATCCTACTACATGAAGACGAGAGACGAAAGGGTTCGACTAATTCAATGCCTCCCTGATTCCAACAAGGGGTTAAATAAGGATTTCCTTATCGTCTTCGGTGAATGGCATGATGGCAATCTGTGCCCCATAGTAGAAGGAAAACCAGGTGGGGTATAAGGAATGGAAGGGCGCTAACCCTTTGCGCCATTCTAATCTGATGTGGTTCGGTAACTAACCATGCATATGTGTTTTTCTTTTGTAGATCCACATGCTTATCAACGGCACTTTCACTTAGTCAATCGGGTGGACTTGGAAACCGTTCTACAAGCGGCAGTTTTCGTAAATGACGGAGATGGTCAAGTCCAAACCGCTCACAAAATATTAGGGTACGCTCCCGTTCAGAAGTCATTCGCTGACCCTAGGCACGTGATCAGCAAGAGCCGCCCTCGGCTTCCAAAAATTACCGTGGTCGAGACAGGATTTCTAATCTCCGAAGTACCATCTGTCCCAGAGAGCATCCCACTGGTGGGCCCCTCCTCGTCTCATCAAAAAGCGGAGAACGAAGGCGAGTTAGATCAGCCCGAGGAAGGGTTTGGGGTGTTTGACCTAGCCAACCAATCCGAGGATCCTCCTGGTGATATAGGTGACCCAGCCTTATCCGAGGCGGAATTGTCATTAGTAGGCACATCTTCTCAAGCCGAGATGGCACTCAAGAGAAAGCCCCCCACCCCCCTACTCGAACTCCTTGAGGGTCAACCAGGGAAGGGTGCACAGGGAACGCCACAACCCAATGCTCCTTCCCCACCACCTCTGCCCCAGGCTATCCAGACTAGGTCATCCTCTTCAAAGTCACAGCCACAATCCCCTCGCCCTAAACTTCCTGCTTCTCCCCCACCAGCTCTGCCTCCTCGGCCGGAGAGTACTGATTCAAAGAGGAAGAGGAGTCCCAAGGGTAAGGAAACCGTGGATGGGGGAAAGTCCCAACCTTCTAAGGAGAGGGAGGAAGCCCCGCGTGCGAAGCAATTGAAGATTGGGCACCAAAGCAAGGGTAAGGAGACCGAAGTCCAACCTTCCCAAGGCAAGGGAAAGGGGATCAAGACCCAATCCTCGTCAAGCGCCTGGCTTCCCGCCCCAATGCTCCATGGGGGTCCACTGTTGGAAACCGCGTCCATGAGGGACCTTAGAGATGGCGAGGGTGGTTACGTGGCAGACGCACTAGGGAGAACCATGCTACTTCCCACCGACATGGATGGGTTGAAGAAAATGAGGATGCAAGAGGTCTTCCTCAGTACGAAGAGGTACCTGGGCATGGTAAGACTCCTGAAACCTAAAACTTTATTAACTCCCACTCCCGGTTTGTCATTCACGATGTATTTATCTCCCTTGACAGGCTCTCCAGGCCACCTATAGGATGGAGGAAGAGGTGAACAATAAGAGTAAGGCGGTCGAGAATGAACGCACCAAGCGCTTAGTGGCCGCGCGGACTCTCCAAGCTTCTGAAGAGGACCTTGCCAAGGCTAAGACTGCCCTAACAGACGCTATCCGAGAAAGGGATAACGCCTCGGCGGGTTTGGCTAGCGCTCAAAAACAGGCCGAGGATCAAACAAAACGCCTGCTAGAAGCCGAGGATCAGTTGCGAATAGCCAAGGAGCTGATTGATGACTTAAATAAAAGACTGGCCGCGGCAGAGCATGACAAAGGGGTGGCGGAGTATGCCCGTGACGAAACCATAAGGGCCAAGCAGGAGGCCGAGTTTGCCAGAAACGAGGCTGAAGCTGCCAAGGAAACAGTTGAGGATGATGGTTATAATGCGGGGGTAGCTGAAACCTAAGCCATCCTTAAAGCCCAGATTCCTGGAGTATGCAGGCTTTACTGCTCCCAGGTTTGGGAAGAGGCCTTGAAGCGAGCTGGGGTGAATGCTTCATTCGATTTGTGGAAAGCGGAGAACATATTCTACCCTACAGCCATTCGTGAGGCCACCTCCACCAGCTCCGTGGCTGTGAGTGACCAACCCGAGGAAGGGGTCACTCAGCCGGAAACCGTACAGGTCGGCGCCTCTCCTGGCGAGACGCTCAAAGTGGGAGAACTTCAGGACGTGATAGAAATATCTCAGCGTACGGATCCCGAGGTACCCAAATAGGTTGCTGAGCCCGTGGTTGGCACTCAGATGCCTAGTGCGGAGGAGCCAACCATACCTGTCCAGCCCCTACAGGCAATTCCCCTTGCTGTGGTCCCCAAAAATGCCGACACTGACCCTGTTCAGCCTTCCCCAGAAGGGACTATCCTCCAGGGCGTCGAAGCTGATCCCATTCCGCCTTCCCAAGACGTGGCCAACGCAAAATAAAGAAGTAGAAACCCTGGCCAAGCTTCGTATTTCTTTTTAGTTTAACGATTAACTTGTTTCTTTTCCATTTTGAAAACTTTGTAATCTACTAGTAGTTTGAACCTGTTGAATATGTACATATGAAATCATTTTCTTCCTTTTTCCTTTCGGTACTTGTTAGTTGCCCTTGTCGATACTTACTATTGTTTATGAATATTGAACTAATTATCTTAACACGTATGGATAATTGTGCATGCGATAACTTTAGAATCATGTTTCAGAACGTTAGCTTACCTGCACCCGTAAAGCCTTGAACTCATTTCAATCCCCCATTCAATGGAGATATAGGCATCATCCGAGATGTCACGTGTAGTTGCTAGGTCCTGCTTAGTATCTTGGTTTCTTTAAAGTAGTTGGCTTCCCCATAGGTTTGAGTCCGAGGACCATGCAATACCTTGGTTCTGTCCAAAACTTGATTTTGATAAGTAGTTGGTTTCCTCATAGGTTTGAGTCCGAGAACCATGCAATACCTTGGTTCTGTCCAAAACTTGAGTTTGATAAGTAGTTGGTTTCCCCGTAGGTTTGAGTCCGAGGACCATGCAATACCTTGGTTATGTCTAAAACTTGATTTTGATAAGTAGTTGGTTTCCCCATAGGTTTGAGTCCGAGGACCATGCAATACCTTGGTTCTGTCCAAAACTTAATTTTGATAAGTAGTTGATTTCTCCATAGGTTTGAGTCCGAGGACCATGCAATACCTTGGTTCTGTCCAAAACTTGAGTTTGATAAGTAGTTGGTTTCCCCATAGGTTTGAGTCCGAGAACCATGCAATACCTTGGTTCTGTCCAAAACTTGAGTTTGATAAGTAGTTGGTTTCCCCATAGGTTTGAGTCCGAGGACCATGCAATACCTTAGTACTGTCCAAAACTTGATTTTGATAAGTAGTTGGTTTCCCCATAGGTTTGAGTCCGAGGACCATGCAATAGCTTGGTTCTGTCCAAAATTTGAGTTTGATAAGTAGTTGGTTTCCCCATAGGTTTGAGTCCGAGGACCATGCAATACCTTGATTCTGTCCAAAACTTGAGTGTGATAAGTAGTTGGTTTCCCCATAGGTTTGAGTCCGAGGACCATGCAATACCTTGGTTCTGTCCAAAACTTGAGTTTGATAAGTAGTTGGTTTCCCCATAAGTTTGAGTCCGAGGACCATGCAATACTTTGGTTCTGTTCAAAACTTGAGTTTGATAAGTAGTTGGTTTCCCCATAGGTTTGAGTCCGAGGACCATGCAATACCTTGGTTCTGTCCAAAACTTGATTTTGATAAGTAGTTGGTTTCCCCATAGGTTTGAGTCCGAGGACCATGCAATACCTTGGTTCTGTCAAAAACTTGATTTTGATAAGTAGTTGGTTTCCCCATAGGTTTGAGTCCGAGGACCATGCAATACCTTGGTTCTGTCAAAAACTTGATTTTGATAAGTAATTGGTTTCCCCATAGGTTTGAGTCCGAGGACCATGCAATAACTTGGTTCTGTCCAAAACTTGAGTTTGATAAGTAGTTGGTTTCCCCATAGGTTTGAGTCCGAGGACCATGCAATACCTTGGTTCTGTCCAAAACTTGATTTTGATAAGTAGTTGGGGGAATTAACCCCTCGGCTAAGGCATGAGACCTTGGTTTTAGGGGAATTAGCTCCTCGGCCAAGCCCCTAGAACCATCCGTACGGTTGACGCTACGAAGCGTAGCCCCTAGTAAAGAAATATAGCCCCTAGTGGAACTTTACGCTAGAACACTACAACTGGTTGTTAGAAATGACAAGGGAACTGTCTTGACCTACCGCTTATGCCAACACACAAGCCTTTCCCACAGATGGCGCCAATTGTAAGGACTCGATTTGTGACGACCCATAGTAGCGTTGGGTTTGCACGTAAAAAGGCCCAAACAATATCATTTGTAGAGTGTGGGTTTGAAAGACTAGGCCTTAGTCACCAGACGGTGGGTTTTTCGTGGTGTTCATACATAGTTAAATCGTGTTCGCCCTGGGAGTCTTTCTCCTAGAGGCGGGTTGGGAGGCTCTGGTTTTTGGCCATTTTTCCCAGCCCTTCTTTGGTACTTTAACCTTTACATTATATAGTACTTCTTGGTCGATCTTAGCCCTCCACTTGTTGGTCAGGCAGGTGCCTACTTCTGTATCCGTCCCATCAGCTGTCCCTCCTTACTTTCTATTAGTTGCGATGATCGAAGTCGCCCTGCCCAGGCGTCTTTTCTCATTAACATGGTCAGGACGCTAGCCGGTGCATTTAATGCGGAGGGGCGTGTTTACCTTGAACCAATTTTGCATTGTACCTCCACATGGGCCCCATTCTACTCGCATCCCCTTTAGGGGGCTGTTTGGGGATAGCCTTCATCGAGACGTTGCTCTTCCCCTTGAAGTCCTGGAGTGCCGAGGATAGGGTCGTCCTCAGTTGTTCCCTTGACACCTCGGCCTCTCATCATTCGTCCTCGGCACACACCCTCCTCGGCATGGGCCCTGAGCCCTAATAGAACGTGGGCCGGATCATAAGTTCCCCGGCCCCACAATATATATATATAATATTATATTATATTATATATAATAAAAGTTGAGCTTAGACGCTGTGATTGCGCCAAGTGGTTTCACCAAATTGCAAAAAATTTATTAGATTTTTAGATTTTGAAAGAATTAAATTAATATTATTTTATTAGAATATCAAGCTACAAAACTTGATTATTAAAGGATAAGCACAATCCAAGTTCTTCAAGAGGTGATTAATATAAATCTATTCCAAGAAATAGTATATATCTCCAATAATTTGATAATCTCTATCTATTTCAAAAAACAGTATATATATCTCCATTAATTTGATAATTTCTACATTGATGACGTTTGAAAATAAATATATTTATATCAAAATTCCTTATAGCTATCAACCACGTTCTCTCTCTCTTTTTTTAATTTTAAATTTTTATATGTTACGTTATGTTGAATCAACTCTTTTTTTTTTTTTTTCTTTTTCTTTTTTCACTCTATTCATATGACCTTTTTTTAATTCCAATTTTTATGGGATAAAAACAAATATATTGATTAGATATCTTTAATTTCAATAAGATTTGAACGAATTATATTTCAAATGAAACTCTACCAATATATATAACCCTATATATCCTTTTTGGAGTGAAGCTTATTTCAATATGTGAATGCCTAAATCCCATGGCAATGTAGGTATGCATTCTTTCTTCTTTTATTATTATTATTTTCATTTTGTTTATTTTCTTTAGTGTTATTATTGGTTTTTTGTCTTCATGTGATTTTAATTTATGAATTCAAAACATTCGAAAACATTGTCAAGTTTCTAAAGGCTTCTTCTTTGTTTTTGTATTTTGTTTTTATTAAATTGATTAGGTTTTGTGTATTGATTGCCTTTTGTTTAAACTAATTTTCTTAGCTTTGATCTAATTTATATACTTAGGGTTAGGGTCGTAGAATTAATGATTTAATATGGTTAGAATTAATAGATTAATTTTAACAATTTTCTTATTTGATTTTTATGTTACATCAAATTATCAAGATGTTTTACAAATGTATTCTTGAATTATCAACTTTAATTTTAATTTATAATATTATCAAGATTATATTAATTTTAGATTTATCAATTGTTTAGTACTTTTTTTAAATAATTATCAATTTAAAATTCAATTTGGAATTATCAATTTAATTTAGTTTTAGGAAAAAATCTTACCCCTTATTTTAGTGAGATAGTTATTTACACTTGATAATTTTTTTCTTTTATCTTTATTGAATCTATTAAAATATATAATTATTTATACATTTATTTTATAAGTTTTTTCATAAAACTGTGCAACGCATGGCCCTATAACTAGTATATATGTATAACTGAAGCCTTTGACTTTTTATTGACCTTCTCCAGAACTTGCCACATCATTATCATTTTTTTTAACTAAATTATTTTTTCAAAACAAAATTATTTAACTTTTTTAATTAACAATGTCAACTTCAACTTGAGAAAGATTAATCTTTGACATCAACAACCAAAGTACAAACTTAATAAAGAATGAAATTTTATCTCTCTAACAAATCCAACTTAAACTCAAACTCAAATGTTGACAATCATGAACACTATAAAAGCTTTTATAAAATTATTATGATAAAAAGAGACTCACGTTCATAATCGTGGGTTTGGTTTTTGGGTTGAAATTTCTACTAATTATATATTGTGAGGCCAAAGAATTTGACAACCCCAGCCCACTTTATACTGAGCCCAATACCCACGTCGAGGAGGGAGAAGTGGCCGAGGACAAACGAAGAAAGCCCAAATAGCCTAGAAACGTTGCCGAGGACGATCCTGCTCTCGGCATCCCAAATCCCAGGAGGAAAGAACAGCACACTGGCAAAGGCAGCCTCCCAGAGTGCCCCCAAGAGAAGGACAAGTACAGTAGGATACCCATGGGCGTATGGTGTAGGAACAATTGAAGGAGAAACTATCTCCTCCGCATTGAACAGTACGGTCTTGGTTGCCGCAACTCACAGAGGATTTGGGAAGGTGGCTGATGGGACGAGCACTCAAGCAATGACCTGCATGATCAACAGATGGATGGCCAAGATCGACTGGAAAGAAGTATATAATGTGAGAGACCCTCCAAGAATGGGAGATCAAAAAAGAGAGGTAAAAAGAAAAAAGAAAGGAGAAGACAGTAGTAATTTGCATGACTTTGGAAACTTCTGTAACCTAGTACTGAAGAAAGAAGAAGAAACACTAAGTTCCTCGGACAAAGCGCCCGAGGACACAATTTCATGCTTTAGTCTATATCCTTGTTATCCAATCCATGTATAACCGTGTCTAATTGTTGCAATCCTGACTAAGACCTAATTCTTAAACCCATTCTCTACAAATTTATTGTATTGGGCTAGTTGGGCTTAAGGCCACTCATCCAACAGAAGAAGTGCACGAACTCAGTCCCTACAATTGGCGCCGTCTATGGGAAGAGCTTGTGTGTTAGTGAGTACAACAATTAAGCATGGTAGGATCAGGCCCTCATCAAGTAGGCTCACATCAGCCCGAACCGGCTAGATCCCAATTGTGATGCCCCAATTTGATTGATTGTGTGATGTGTGTGGATGTGTGATGAGTCCCACATCGGATATTTACTAGGTTGAATTGGGTTTTATTAGCAACTACAAGAAGTCTCAATTGTAACTAGTCCTTTTGAGGTATAGCACAGATGTAGCTAATGCTTTTCCTTGGGTCGTTACATATGATATCAGAGCCGGCCCGGTAATCCCGTGTGGGCTCGGAGACACTACCCCACAAAGTGGGCCCTAACGAGGACATTAGGGATTTAAGTGGGGGAGATTGTGATGCCCCAATTTAATTGATTGTGTGATGTGTGTGAGTGTGTGATAAGTCCCACATCGAGTATTTACTAGATTGAATTGGGCTTTATTAACAACTACAAGGAGCCTCAATTGTGACTAGTCCTTTTGAGGTATAGCGTAGATGTGGCTAGCGCTTTCCTTGGGTCGTTACATGAGCAGGAATGGCCTCAGGACCCTTGGAGACATCAGCCGGGGGAATGGTCTGAAGGGGCTGAACCAAGAGAGCTGGCTCCTTGGCATGAGAGGCCTAAGCACCGACTGTAGACTCGGTAGCCTCTTGGGGCGCTTCAAGATTCAAACTTCCATGTGTTTCTGTCACCCCAAGAAGCTTACCCCCCTTAGCTGGCTTATCAGGAATGGATACGGCCAGAGCAGCCTCAGGCCGAGCAGTTTCAACCTCCTCTGGAGCACTCTCAGCCTCGAAGCTGGCAGAGGCGGTCTCACGGATGGCCGGAAGGTAGTAAACCTTCTCCACCTTCCACAGATCAGATGAAGCCCCAACCCCCACTTGTTTGAGGGCTTCATTCCAGACCTGGGAGCAGTAGAGCCTGCATACTCCAGGGATTTGAGCCTTGAGAGTGGCCTGGGTCTCAGCCACCCCCAAGTCATAAGCCTTCTCCTTGGCTTTCTCCTTAGAGCTCTCGGCCTCCGTCCTAGCGAATTCAGCCTCTGTCTTAGCCCTCAGAGCTTCGTCCTTGGCCCATTCCGCAACATTTTTGGCTTCCTCCGCCTCAGCTAGTTTCTTCTTTAGATCAACGATTTGCTCCTTAGCAATCCTCAACTGATCTTCAGTTTCAAGTAGGCGCTTTGTCTGGCTTTCGGCCTGTCTCTGAACGCTGGCTAGGCCTGATTCAGCGCTGTCCCTGGCCTTGGTCATCTCCTTCAACTCTTCCCTGGCCTTAGAGAGGTCAGCCTCGGAGTTTTTGAGGGTCCGCGCAACATCCAAGTGCTTGTCACACTCGAGCTCCAGGGACCTGCTCTGCTCCTTAGCGTCCTCTTCCAGCCTATAGGTGGCCTGGACAACCTGCCAATTGAAACAAGGACATGATAAGTTGGAAATCAAGGAGCAAAAATCAACGGGGTCATAAGTGTTAGAAGCCTTACCATGCCCAAATACCTCTTGATGTTGAGGAAGACCTCCTGCCTCCTTAGATTCCCCAACTCGGCCATATCAATGGGGAGCAGCAGGGTCCTCTCCAGCGCGTTGGCCATATAAGTGCCTTCACCGCCTCGAAAGTCCCTTAGGGAGGCGTTGTCCATCAATTGCTCCCCGTGGAGCATTGGGGCAAGAAGCTAGGCTTGGGGCACGAATTGAGCATCGACCTCTTTTCCATAGCCTTGATGCCCAATCTTTAATTGTTTTGAAGCTCGTGGGGCTTCATCTTCCTCCCGAGAGGAGCGAGATTTCCCCCCGTCCATGGGCTCTTTGCCTTTGGCAGCCTTCTTCCTTTTTAGATCGGTGGGCTCAGGTTGAGGAGGCAGAGTCAATTGGTGGGGAGGAGGAAGTCCAGATTGGGGAGATGGTGGCTGTGATTGGGTGGAAGACGACCTGGTCTGGGCAAACTAAGGCTGGAGCGAAAAAGAAGGAGGAAGCTTGGATTTTGACTTCCCCGACACATCCTTCCCCGGTTCAGGTCAAACAGGCTAGTCGTAGGTTTTCTCTTAAAACCCATTGCAGCTTGAGAAGATGTCCCTATTGACAGGAGATCCGCTTCGATTGAATTAAGGTTGCCCAAATCACCAGAGGGATCCTCAAATAAACTGACTTGGTCAAATACACCAAAGTCTTCCTCGGACAAACTTAAATCACACTCGGCCTCCGCTGCTGGGTGGGATGAAAAAGGGCTTGCAACGGGACGCCTTCCAGGATGAGAGATCCTTCAGGAAACATAAACCCGTGTTCTGCCATGGTGATTTGTTGAAGCCGAGGGTCGTTAGCTCTGATCACGTGCTTCGGAGCGAGGAACGATTTCTGAATAGGATCGTACCCTAGGATCTTGTGAGCGGCCCTGACTTGGTTGTCAGTCTCGTTTATAAAAACCACCGCTTTGAGAATAGTCTCTAAATCTCCCCAGTTGACCAGGTGAAAGTGTCATTCAAAGGCGTGTGGATCTGCAAAAAGAAAATACATTCACATCAGTAACCGAACGACGCAAATTATGATGGTACAAAAGATTAGCCCTCTCCTACTCTCGCTATCCCACCTGGCTCCCCCTCCTCTGTTGGGCAATGAAGACCGTCGTGCCACTCCCCGGACACAATGAGGAAGTCCTTATTCAATCCTTTACTGGTCTCGGGAAGGCACTGAATAAGCCGAACCCTATCATCCCTCGTCTTCATATAGTAGGATTTACCCTCAGGTTTTAGAGGTTGTAGCACCAGTTTACGTCATGATGGGTTAACCTCAATCCCATTTTCTCGTTTAAAGCATCCACACAACCCAAGATCTTAAACACGTTGGCAGCACATTGGGTGGGAGCTAGCCGGAAATGCCTAAAGTAATCCCTCATCACTGGCCCCATAGGGATTCTCACACCACCTTCTATAAAGGCGATTAGGGGAATCACCACTTCGCCCTTATTTCTCCTAAAATGCCACTCTTCTTCCTCACAATACCTCAAACCTACATTAGGCAGTATCCTATAATCGACGATGAATTTTTCCATCGCCTCTTCAGTCTCAACCAACTTTTTAACTTACCCATCCCTAAAAACGGCTAAAAAGACTCAAGGAAGGACGGAGGAGGGAGAGGAGTAAGAGGAAAAGAAACTTAGAAGAGAGAAAACACGAGTTAGGGAGAGAAGAAAACTTACAAAAATGAGGAAAAGCTCCTCGGACGGCCTTTTTATGCTGGAAAGAGACTTGAGTTTAGCTGGAGGTTTGACTGAACTCAGGATATGTGCGCAAGAACTCTTGAGTGCAAAAGTAAAGAGACGAATCAATTCAAATGGGTATTTATACCTCCCATTAAAAGTAACTGTGCGGGTTTTCCCACCCATAAAGTTAAGGAAACCCCCATCGTTAGATTATCATCGCACCGTTGAACGTGGGGAGCACAAAGCCACCAGAATTTAATGAAGACGTGCTTCGTATACCAAGGCGCCAAGAACGTGCCTTAGACAAGCGAAGAGGCTCTTGCATTGATGGAGGACAAGACTTGACAAGCCATGATAAAGGCCCGAGGACACCAAAACCCTCCTCTCCGTCCGAGGAACCGGACAGCAGGATTTTGAGGGGCTATTGTGAGGCCAAAGAATTTGACAACCCCGGCCCACTTTATACTGAGCCTAAGACCCATACCGAGGAGGGAGAAGTGGCCGAGGACAAACAAAGAAAGCCCAAATAGCCTAGAAACGTTGTCGAGGACGATCCTGCTCTCAGCATCCCAAATCCCAGGAGGAAAGAACAGCACGCCGGCAAAGGTAGCCTCCTGGAACACCCCTAGGAGAAGAACAAGTACAGTAAGATACTCATGGGCATATGGTGTAGGAACAATTCAAGGAGAAACTGCCACCTTCGCATTGAATGCACCCAACTAACGTTCTGGCCGCATTAATAAGGAAATGACCCCTGAACAGTGCAGTCTTGGTTGCCGCAACTCACAGAGAGTTTGGGAAGGTGGCTGATGGGATGAGCACTCGAGTAATAACCTGCATGATCAACAGATGGATGGCCAAGATCGACTGGAAAGAAGTATATAATGTGAGAGACCCTCCAAGAATGGGGGATCGAAAAAGAGAGGCAAAAAGAAAAAAGAAAGGAGAAGACAGTAGCAATTTGCATGACTTTGGAAAATTTTGTAACCTAGTACTGAAGAAAGAAGAAGGAACACTAAGTTCCTCGGACAAAGCACCCGAGGACACAATTTCATGCTTTAGTCTATATCCTTGTTATCCAATCCATGCATAACCGTGTCTAGTTGTTGCAATCCTGATTAAGACCTAGTTCTTAAACCCATTATCTACAAATTTATTGTATTGGGTTAGTTGGGCTTGAGGTCACTCATCCAACAGAAGAAGTGCACGAACCCAATCCCTACATATATATATATATATATATATATATAATTGAAACCTCTGAAACTCTCACAATTTTACACATCAGCACAATATTTAAATAAAATTATTTTTTTTAGTTCAAACTAAACTAGGAGTGAAACTCTATCTCTCTAATAAGTCCAACTTAAATTTAAACTCATTATTATCATTTTTTTTAAATAAAATTATTTTTTGTTTAATCAAAACTTAACAATGAGTAAAACTCTATCTCTCTAACAAGTTCAACTTAAACTCAAACTCATTATTATCATTTTTTAAAAATAAAATTATTTTTATTTAATCGAAACTTAATAAGGAGTGAAACTCTGTCTCTCTAACAAAACCAACTTAAACTTAAACTCAAACGTTGATAATCTATATAAAAACAAAAATTATAATAGGACCAAAAAAAATAAAAAGAGAGAGAGAGAGAGACTAACATTGAAAAAAGAGAGACTCACATTGATAATCGTGAGTTTGGTTTTTGGGTTGAAATTTCTACTAATTATTTTTTTATATTATACATGGCAAATAAAGTATCTCTATTTTTTTGGAGAAAAATCAAAGATGCAACTTATTTCTTCCAGCCTAGGGAACGATACATTTTTATTTGGTATTTTATATATAAATTTGTTGAATTTGGTTTGGTTCTGAAGTAGAATTTGGAGATTCTATAAATTTTGAAGTTTTAAGTCTTGGGGTTTTTTATATTTGCATCTCAATAGGTTGATCTTAATTCTTCTCCTTAAATAACTTTATCATGTAATTATTTGTTTAGGTTCTTGTGGTTGATTAGTAAGAGAAGAAGCAAATACAGAAGAAGCCAAATATTGGGTTCTTTAGATAAACTGAATCCGAAGTGTGATATGGAGTCCAAAGCGTGATAGAGAGAATTTTGTTTTGGAGAAGGAGAAGCGCACAGTGAATACTGGGTTCTTTCTGTTTTTTGACTTATATATATATATATATATATATATATATATATAAAGAGGGGGGTATCGTAAAATGACTCATTAGAGAGATAGAGTTTTACTCTTTGTTAAGTTTGGATTAAACAAAAATAATTTTGTTTAAAAAAAATGATAATAATGAGTTTGAGTTGAAGTTGGACTTGTTAGAGAGATAGAATTTCACTTCTTAAGTTTGGACTAAACAAAAATAATTAATAAAATGATAATTTTGATAATCTATATAAAAACAAAAATTATAATAAGACTCAAAAAAAAAAAAAAAAAAAAAAAGACTAACATTGAAATAAAAGAGACTCACATGGGTTTCGTTTTTGGGTTTAAATTTCTACTAATTATTTTTTTATATTGTACATGACAAATAAAACTTCTCTATTTTTTTGGAAAAAAATCAAAGATGCAACCTATGTCTTCCAGCCTAGGGGATGATAAATTTTTATTTGGTATGTTATATATAAATTTGTTGAATTTGGTTTGGTTCTGAAGTAGAATTAGGAGATTTTATAAATTTTGAAGTTTTAAGTCTTAGGATTTTTGGTATTTGCATCTCAGTAGGTTAATCTTAATTCTTCACCTTAAATGCTTTTTATTTAGATTCATGTGATTTTTTGTTTTCTTATTAAAAACTATGATTTTTGGTTGATTAATAATTTGTTTGGATTCAATTTTGATATTGTTCCATGTTTCGAATTGACTATATTGTTATTACTACGAGAAAGTCATATTACTACTCAAATTTGAAACTTAGCGTGTCTTCCTTATATCATGGTCTTTGTTTATATATTTGCTGTTTATATTAGTTTTGAATGTATGTGTGTATATGTAATTATTGGGAGTTTTGCTTTATTAACCCAATAAAATAATATAAACTAGTCACTAACCCATACTATGCACAGAAACCTACCTATTTGTGAGGTAGATTAAAATAATTTTATAAAAAATTTAAGAAACTACACTATTGCATGATTTGCTCTTGTATGACTTCAATTTATATTATAATTTGATAAAGAAGTCATTGCTTGAACTTACAATGGCTTACAAAAAATTTATCAGATAGTTTCAGATACAGCAAAAAAAAAAAAACTTAAAAGTTCATATATTAAAACTTCAAAAAGACCAAAATATACTAAAAAATCAGATGATTCACTGCTCAGAAATTATTGAAACGAAATAAAACAAAATATACATGACTAAACAATGGAGAAATATAAGAAAAAGATAAGTTATATTTAAAAGAATAACTTCAATTATTGCAAGCTTTTTTATTTTGTAAAAAACGGCTAGAGAGAGTTTGATGGTTCATATATGAAAATTACTTTTTAAAAAATGCATGAAAAATCATAAAATAATTTTTTTTTAACAAAATAGAGGAGAAGAAAATAACATTAGAAGAGTTCATACCTCTACTCAGTTAAAAAAAATTTATATTGGGGTTTGTTTTGCTTTTATAGTGTTCATGATTAACCTCGAAAATTTGGAGATATATTATCAATGTTAGAGTTTAAGTTAAAGTTTGACTTATTAAAGAGATAGAGTTTTATTCATTATTAAGTTTGGACTAAACAAAAATAATCTTATTTAAATATTGTATTGATGTTGAAAATTGTGAGAGTTTTACGCTTTCTAAGCTTTCTACATTATGTGAACGAAGTCTAAATCTTCTGTCCCACTTATACTGTTCCACCCTATACTTCACCAATAAAAACTTGCCACATGTTTACCTAATTAATTAATTACTATCATTAATTAATAATGATAATATTAATAAGTCAATAATGGTAGTATTTAATTAATTAAATGAACATGTGACAAGTTTTTATTGGTTAAGTATAGAGTGGAGTAGGAAAAGTGGGACAGAAAATTTGGACTCATGTGAACCTAAGCAAATAGATGTTGTTTCCTTAGAATGTAATGTTGGATTACAACTACCGATATAATAGGTCTACTTGGATACAACTTATTTTTGTTGAAAACTGAAAACACTGTAACAAAATAATTTTTAAATGTGTGAATAGTGCCATAGAACTCATTTTTAATGAAAAAGTTACTGAAAAGTGAAGTTTATGGGTCCTGTAAACAATGCACGGGTGCACTGTTCACAGGAGAATAGTCAACAACTGCAACTAATAATAAAAAATAAAAAGAGAGAGAAAATGCGTTAGAAGAAAACGCACCATGAATCCAAACACTCACAATAATATCCTACTAAGTTCAACAAAATTTTTCAAGCGTATCTGCACTGTTCATGGGAGCATAGTCAACAACTACAGCTAAAATAAAAAATAAAAAATAAAAAAAAAGAGAGAAAATACACAAGAAGAAAACGCGTCGTGAATCCAAACACTCACAATAATATCCTACTAAGTTCAACAAAATTTGTCGCGTATCTCAAAATTGGGTTACAGCGTATAGAACTCATCATTATCCAAAAAAAAAAAATTAAGAATTTTGCTTTATTTTATTTGGCCCCCTGGAATTTTTTTGGCTCCATTTTGTTTGACTTTACTGCTACTCTGTACAAACTATAAATACGTTGAGCCAGAGTTACGGAGTTCGGGTTGCTGCTTGGATAGGATTATTTTTTGCTTTAGAATATGAATTATTAAATTAGATTGGTCTGGATCTCCACGAGTCCCCCAAATCTGACCAACTCCTTCAAAATCTCTCTGCCTCTCCAGTGTTTTCCTATGGAAAAAACAAACACAAATCTGAATCACATCATTACCTCTATTTCTGTGTCAACAGACCACCCATACTGGGGACTGCTACACCATCACAACTCTCTATGGATGGATTTGCTTGAAATCGTGCCCAACCCAACCCATCAAATTGAAGTCGCATCCAACCAGCCCATCATGTTTTTAGTATGTCTGCAAATACGTTTGGATCCAGCCCATTGTATGCTCATATTGGTAGTTAAATTAAATTTGGAATCTAGAACCCTATATATATATATTTTTTTTTGGAGAAAAATCTAGAACCCTATATTATATATTATAAATAGTGTTTTTTTTTTTTTAGAGATTATTTGTTACATTATTATAAGTTAAAGTTGGAGTGAATATATTATCACAACTCACGCCTAAAAATTTGTATTGTTTGGTAAAAAAGTGAGAATTTTTATTGCTCTCTTTTTTATTTGTTTGTGTTGGTTGAAAAATTCTGATTATAAATACTGATATAGGCAAAGATAGTGAGCAGGCAAAACCATCAGCTTCTATCGTAAGCTGACGGTTAAAGAGCAAGCAAAACCGTCAGTTTCCGTTGTAAGCTGACTGTAAAAAGAGATTTGATAAAGGCAGTAAAGGGAGTGGGCTGATAGAACCAAATGGCTGATGGTCTCAATAAACTAACACCTATAAACCTAAAGGGAGTATGATAGGCTGACGGTCCTGAACAAGCTGACAGTCTCTATAGCAGTTTACTTACTGCCCACGATTGCATATATTAGGAAATGCCTTACCCTCCACGTCTGATGCTACTCAAAGGATCCCTATAAGGCAAGAATCTCGCCAAATATGCCCAAAAAGACTCCTATAAGGAAAAGACTTCCGCACCATGGAAGAAATGTCAACTCTCTACTACTATAAAAGCCCCAATACCCTCACTAGCCAAGGTACGCATAATTCACCCCTCTCTAGCACTCTAGAGTTGTAAGAAGTTCTAACTTGACCTTCGGAGGGTACTTGGCCGGCACCACACCGGTGCTCTCTGCAAGGTCTTCCCTTTTGTGTTGTGCAGGAGCTATTTCGAGTGCGCAAGTACTTGTGGCTCACTGGTGACTTTTTCGGCATCATCAGTTGGTGCCGTCTATGGGGAAGGTTTGATTGAATTTATAAGTCATAGCAAGCGCTTCCCGGACAAAGAGTTGCATGGTACTTATTCGATCAATGGCAACCACCAACAACGTTCACGAAGACAAGCCGCGACCATCTGCTCGCGAGAGACAAGTGCAAACTCTAGCTGCGACCGTGGAGCGCCTCACCAAGCAAAACCAAATTTTGGAAGAACAGCTACGCCAGAAGGCAGGACACGGTGCTCAGGAAGAGGATCAGGAGGATACCAGGCTACCAGTGCCAAGCGACGAGATCAAGAGGGACCAGAGGGTAGTAACGCCCCAAGCAAACTGGAGCGACAAAATGTAAGCCTCCCATCCCTCACAGATGTGACTCCATCGCTGGTTGCCGTAAAGATATAACTATAAAGGAACAGATGGGAGTTATGATGAATGCCCTTAAGGGACGAGTGTCCAGCGATTTTGACGATCTCGTTAACCGAACTGACTCACCGTTCATCGCCTCCGTCAATTCTTTCCCCCTACCGCATAAATTTCACATGCCACAAATAGATAGCTACGACGGAGTCAAGGACCCTCTAGATCACCTAGAGACCTTCAAGACCTTGATGCACCTTCAAGGAGTAGCCGATGAAATCATGTGTAGGGTCTTCCCCACGACGCTGAAGGATGCGGCAAGAATTCAGTTCAGCCACTTGACACCCAGCTCCATCAGCACTTTCAAGGAGCTAAGTGCTCAGTTTACCGCACACTTCATTGGGG
This sequence comes from Quercus robur, assembly GCF_932294415.1. Classification (NCBI taxonomy): domain Eukaryota; kingdom Viridiplantae; phylum Streptophyta; class Magnoliopsida; order Fagales; family Fagaceae; genus Quercus; species Quercus robur. Next base: position 31,735,180 of record NC_065534.1, on the reverse strand, counting down.
GACATAGGTATAAAAGGTCTACGGCTTGCTTGATGAGCATCAAGCACCGAGAGGACGAGATGCTGAGATCCTACATATCCCGCTTCAACAAGGAAGCACTCTCGATCGACGAAGCCAACGACAAGATACTTGTAGCGGCATTCACGAATGGGCTACGAAAGGGAAAGTTCTTGTTCTCCCTATACAAAAATGACCTGAAAACCATGTCAGAAGTACTTTACAAGGCCACCAAGTACATGAATGCTGAAGACGCGCTGCTAGCTCGAGAGGAAAAGCCCAAGAAAATGGAGAGATAAGAAAACACATGGTTAGACTAAGGGCGGAAGAAGGCAAGAACAGGAGACCGAAAGGGTGAAAGGCACTCCAGGGCCCCGGGAGGAAGGTTCACAACTTTCACCCCGTTAACTGCCCCAATAGACCAAGTCCTAATGCAAATAAAGGACGATGAGGCCCTAACCTACCTCGGGAAGCTGAAGGGAGATCCTAACAAGAGATCAAGGGACAAGTATTGCTACTTCCACTGTGACCACAGTCATGACATGGCCGATTGTTACAATCTAAAGCAGCAGATCAAGGCCCTTATCAAGCAAGAGAAATTGCAGAAGTTCATTAGAAAGGAGAGAGTGGACCACCTCTTCAAGAGCAGCCTCGCCAATGGGATAATGAGCGTCCTAAGCCCTCCATAGGAGACATTAGGATGATCATCGGGGGAACAGCAACTACTGGGTCGTTAAAGAAGGCCCGTAAGACTTACCTCAGGATGGTCCAAAGCGTCCAACTGACGGGCATCGTGCCAAAGATAGCGCAAACAGAAGGCCCCGTCATTGGGTTCTTGGAAGAAGATGTGCTACGGCTTCACCACCCGTATGACAACGCGCTTGTCGTCAACATTCGAATAGGGGACTACAGCATACACCGGGTATTGGTCGACAATGGCAGCTCGACGGATATCCTATACTACCCCGCATTCCAGCAATTGGGGATTGGCAGAGAACGATTGATTCCGACAAACGCCTCGCTCGTCGGCTTTGGAGGAACAAGGGTGTTCCCCTTGGGCGCAGTCACATTATCTGTCGTGGTGGGTGACTACCCTCAACAGATTACCAGGGACGTAACATTCCTAGTGGTCGATTGCTCGTCCGCCTACAATGCTATCATCAGACGACCCACCCTCAACTCGTGGAAGACTATAACCTCAACCTACCACCTAATGATTAAGTTTCCTACCGAGTATGGAGTGGGAGAACTACGCGAAAATCAAATGGCTGCACATGAATGCTACATAGCTATGATGGAGATGGATGACCACCTCCAAGCTACGAATGTATAAGAACACCACATGGCGACAGAACTCGTAGAAAAGCTTGAAGAAATACTTCTTGACAACTCAAAGCTCGACCGAACAACCAAAATTGGAACCCTCACTAATCCCGCGCTCCATCAAGCACTCACAGCCTTTCTTAGAAGTAATCGGGATGTATTCGCTTGGAGCCCCGAAGACATGCCAGGAATAGACTCTTTAATCATGGTACATAGACTGAATGTGTCGCCTTCCTTCCCACCCATTCGACAAAAGAAGAGGGTGTTTGCCCCGGAGCGAGATCAGGCCATAGCGGAAGAGGTTCGCAAACTAAAGGAGGCAAATTTCATTACGGAGGTTTACTACCCTGATTGGCTGGCGAACGTAGTGATGGTTAAAAAAGCTAGCGGGAAGTGATGGATGTGCGTGGACTTCACCGACCTTAACAAAGCATGCCCCAAAGACAGCTATCCCTTCCCGAGGGTCGACGTTCTAGTAGACTCTACGGCTCGGCACCTGCTGTTAAGCTTTATGGACGCTTTCTCAAGTTACAACCAAATCCGAATGCACTAAGCTGACCAGGAGAAAACTTCGTTCGTAACCAGCCAAGGCCTCTTCTATTATAGAGTGATGCCATTCAACCTGAAGAATGCGAGTGCGACGTACCAAAGGCTTATGAACAAAATGTTCGCACAGCAAATTAGGAGGAATGTCCAAGTCTACGTTGACAACATGCTAGTAAAAAGCCGAAGGGAGGAAGACCACTTGGAGGACCTCAGGGAAACATTCGACACCCTTCTTTCATACAACATGAAGCTCAATCCAGGAAAATGCACCTTCAGAGTAACAGCAGGAAAATTCCTGGGATTCATGGTATCTCAAAGGGGCATCAAAGCCAACCCGGATAAGATTCGAGCCATAATGGAGATGGCACCCCCAAGAAATGTGAAGGAAGTACAAAGCCTCAACGGAAAAATAGAAGCATTAAATAGGTTCATGTCGAGGGCAACAGACAAGTGTTTACCCTTCTTCCACACACTGAAGAGATCATTTGAGTGGACTGCCGAATGTCAGCAGGCGTTAGAGGAATTAAAAACTTATCTCTCTTCCCCACCGCTGCTAAGTCCCTCGCAGCCGGGAGAAGAACTTTTTCTATATTTGGCTGTCTCTCCTGCAGTCGTCAGCACAGCCTTGGTCAGAAAAGAAGAAAAAGTACAAAAGCCCATATATTACGCGAGCCAGGCGCTTCGCGGTGCTGAAAAAAGATACCCACCTATGGAAAAACTTGCCTTTGCATTAGTTACGGCAACTCGCAAGCTCAAGCCATACTTTCAAGACCATACGGTGAACGTCTTGACCGACAAGCCTCTGCGACGGGTGATAAGCAACCCTGAAGCTGCGAATCGACTGGTGTTATGGGCCATAGAATTGAGTGAGTTTGATATCCAATACTGCCCGCGGACCGCCATCAAAGGACAGATCGTCACGGACTTCATAGTAAAATTTACCCACGACGAAGACAAGGGGGCAGAAGAGTCCCCTCAGTGGAGCATACATACAGACGGATCATCCAATAGACAGGCCGGGGGGGCTAGCATCGTACTACTATCACTCGAAAGAGATATGGTTGAATGCATGGTTCGTCTCGACTTCCCCACCACCAACAATGAAGCGGAGTACGAAGCATTAGTAGTAGGCCTCAACCTCGCCAAAGCAGCGGGAGCCGCAAGTGTAGTCATTTACTATGACTCTCAGGTCGTTGCTAACCAAGTGAATGGAGACGTTGAGTGCAAGGGCGAAAGGATGAAGAGATACCTTGATCAAGTGAGGAGAAAAGTAGACGACCTAGAGGCCAAAATCATCCAAATCCCCAGAGGAGAAAAAGAGCATGCCGACCGTCTTGCCAAAGCCACTTCAACAGAACATATGATCAGCCCCGGTAATGTACTCTCTTTTGTTCAGCTCTCTCCATTAATAGATTCCGACGACATACAGGAGATATGCTCTAAACGTAACTAGACCACACCACTAGTTTCGTACTTAAAAAACAGGGTCTTGCCAGACGGGAAGGAGGCTGCAAGAAAGCTAAAGGTCCAGGCAACGAGATTCGTTTTGATAAAAGATGTCCTGTGCAAAAAAGGCTTCTCCTGTCCATATCTGAGATGCTTGGGTACGGAAGTGGCAGACTACGTCATGAGGGAGGTACATGAGGGGATTTGCGCAAACCATTCGGGGTTAAGATCATTGGTACACAAGCTTGTGCGAGCAGGGTATTATTAGCCCACTATGCAGAAGGATGTCAAGGCTTATGTCAAGACCTATGACAAATGCCAAAGGTTCAGCAATATTATTAAACAACCAACCGAAGAGTTGACCCCGATGACGGCCCCATAGTCGTTCGCTCAGTGGGGATTAGATATTATGGGACCGTTCCCTACAACATTACGACAGCTGACGTTCCTGGTAGTGGGCATTGACTACTTTACAAAATGGGTGGAAGCTAAAGCCTTGGCCACCATCATAGAGAAAAACGTGCGGAGTTTCATCTGGAGATGCATCATATGCAGGTTTAGCATCCCTAGAGTCTTAGTCTCGGATAACGAAAAGCAATTCGATAACGACTCCTTCCCGAACTTTTGCTCACAGTTAGGGATAAGAAACCACTACTCCTCCCCCGCCCACCCTCAGGCTAACGGACATGTCAAAGTCACGAACCGATCCTTACTCAAGATTATCAAGACTCGGCTCGAGGGGGCAAGGGGTATATGGCCTGAAGAGTTGCCAAGCATACTATGGGCATACAAGACAACGACAAGGACGCCCACGGGAGAAACACCATTCCGGTTAACATACAGGAGCGAAGCGGTCATCTCGGCCGAAGTCGGACTCACAAGCTACAGGGTACACAACCATGACGAGAGTATGAACGATGAGGCCATACGACTACAACTTGACCTAGTGGACGAAGTCAGGGCGACAGCAGAACAAAGGCTCGCGAGGTACCAAGACCGCATGACCAAGCATTACAACTCTCGGGTCTGACACAGAGACTTCCAAGTTGGGGATCTCGTTCTCAGGAGAGTCATGGGCGCTGCTAGAGACCCTAACCAAGGGAAGCTCGGCCCCAATTGGGAAGGACCATACTGAGTCACGTCGTGGCAGAGGAAAGGCACTTACCATTTGGAGACGTTAGACAGACAGAAGCTGTCGTATCCATGGAACACCGAGCACTTGCGGAAATATTACCAGTAGGGATGGCGGCATGAAGACCAAACCCCCCTTTTATTTTACAATTCACCACAGCAAATTTTAGTTATACTCCTCAGTTTTATCATTTACTTTAGTTTTTGCAACAATACCTCTTTTTCATTTTAAACCCAAAGGGCAGGATTTGATTTTCGAACTATTTTTTATTTATGAATGCATGGCAATAAGAGGAGTTTATTCAAAAATTGCTGAAGTTTCTATTTACAAATATAAGTCCACAAAAGTGGACGACTAAGTTCACAAAAAGTGGACAACTAGAATAAACGATTAAGTCTACAAAAATGGACGATTATGTTCACAAAAGTGGATGACCAAGTTCACATAAAGTAGACAGTCCATAAAGTGGACGACCTTAAAAGGGACGACTCTAAGTCCATAAAACGAACGACCCTAAGTTCACAAAAAGTGGACGACTCAAAGTCCACAGAGTGGACTACCTCGGATTCACAAAAAGTGGATGATTCAAAGTCCATAAAGTGGATGACCTTAAAAGGGACGACTCTAAGTCCATAAAACGGACGACCCTAAGTTCACAAAAAGTGGACGATCCTAAGTCCACAAAGTGGACGACCTCGGATTCACAAAAACAGATGATTCAAAGTCCATAAAGTGGACGATCTTGAAGAGAACGATTCTAAGTCCAAGAAGAAAACGACCTTAAGTTCACGACTCTAAGTCCATAAAATGAGCGGACATAATAAATAGATGAATCTAAGTCCGTAAAAAGGGCAACCTTAGGTCCACCAAAAACAAACAACCCTAAGTCCAAAAAAGGGACGACTTAAGCTGACGGTCTCATCAAATGGACGAGATTATAAGAATTGACAAGGTCACTATGTCCATAGCATGAACGAAGCTATAAAAACGACAAAAAATGACGAGTACATCAAGACCGTAACAAAGATATAAAGCTGACGGGCCTATAAGAAAAATGGCGTATTCATCAGGTCCATAAAGTAGCCAAGGTCATAAGGTTAGTGACACAACCAAACGATCAAAGGTAAAAGCTCATAAAAACAACGAGTTCATCAAAAAGATAGACGAGCTCACTAGTAGGTTACCCATAAAACTGACGAGTCTGTCATGGACTTGGAAAGGACGAATCAATCATCAAACCATGATATAAACAAGCTTGCAAAGAAAGTAGGAATTATAGACAGACGGATTCATTTGGAGCATTCAACAACGCATCAACAAAAAAAGCAACGGGGGCAAAGTACTACGAATAAAAGTAAATTTTTTTACAGATAAAAGCCCAAAAAACAACCAGGGCACTTAAATACATTGTCCACAAATTAAATAAAAAAAAAATTAAAAAAAAGGACTAAGAAGCTGGGGCATCAGTAGGATTCCCGTCTCCTCCATCCTGAGCGAGAGGATTTTCTACATCTAAAAACTCAATTGACAGGTTGGAAGAAGGGACAGAAGGATTCGCAGCAAGCTGAGCCAAAACGACGTCATCATTTCTAGGGTCGTCACCACCATGAGCGGGGGTATCGCCAGTAGGAGTTGACAGCCCGGACTCATCCATAGTGATCCTAGAAAGGTCTAACTCCAGGAAGGCTAACGCAACTTGCCTAAGGCAATCATCAAATCTGGTGCCATAGTAATCAGCACAGGAGTCAATAAATGACTGCGACGCCTTGAATTCTGTAATAGCGACAGCCCCAGCCTTCTCCACTTGTTCGCGTAAAGTCGTCAGCTCTTTCTGCAGCGTCTCCTTCTGACGATCTGCCTCGTCCAACTTCGCCCTTGTTTCCTTCAGCTCATTATTTAGAGTATGAACGACATCCTTGTATTGCCCCTGCTCATTCAATAAGTTTCCATTATGCTTCCTAACCCGGTTGACGACCCCTTCCTTGGCGACACAACGGTCCTGAAAAGCCTTAACACGCACCAAGGCCTGAAGAAAAGTGCAGCCTTCAAAAAAAAAAAAAAAAAAAAAAAAGACATGATAAAATCCACTAGAGAAGAGGGCTTACTCAGGTAAGGTCAAAAAGGGCTGACGCCCCCAGCTCTTCCATACCCAACTCAGCACAAGGGTCCACGTCCGTCGGCTTTATAAGCGCTTTCACCTCCTCAATGGCATAATCCTTATGAGTTAGGAGGCGACGGGGTCCTTCTATGACGGGACCAGCTGAGGTCATCATCCCCTTACCCGCACCAAGGCCCAACTTAAGAGGTGACTTCTTGGAGTTAGCATCTCCAGGAGTGACGACTGCTTTCTTGGGTAGACAGTCACTATCCTTGTCAGTTTTCCTCTTAGCCGAACCCTTATGTACGACCTTGGGAACTAACGAGGAGTTCCCCTCTATACCCTTAGTCATTTTATCCTCTTCTTTTTTACGGGTAGCAGCCGCCCTCACTCTCTGCTTTGCTGCATCCATCTCTGCAAAAGACAACTAGCCTACATTACAAAGGTAGACGGTAAGAACAAAAACCGACGAGGATGATCAAAGGAAAAATCTACTCACGGCGATGGCCAAGTTCGTCCAATCTCCGAGCCTCAGGCGTCGGTTTCGGACCCCCACAGTAGAGATGAAGAGTGTCAAGGGTGATCAAGTCCCTACACCTTTGTTGCTCAAGAGGAATATCAAGAACCCAACGAATAAATTCCTCCTACTCGTTAGTTATGTGAGGACAAGTGTTAGCTGAAGACAAAGAAATAGATGGTGTTAGAAACTAGAAAAAAAAAAAAAACAAAAAAAAAACAAAAAAACAAAAAAAAATAACAAAGGAAGAAAAGCTGACGGAGTTAACCTGAGTCCCTGACGAAAGCCTAAGTGTTGTCAAAATAATCACGGGGCATCGTCTCCCATTCTTCCTGACGACATACCAAATCCGTCCTCTTGACAAAGAAATATCTATTTTTCCAATTCTTGTTAGAGTCTGGCATATCAGACACTAATCTCAAGTCTCTCTCACGGACGACAAAATGATACGTCCCCTTAGAAGGTACAATGTGCTGAGGTCTATAGCAGTAAAAGAACTTGTCTAGGGAAAGTTGACAGTTCCCTCCGCTTAGACGACCCCATAAAACCTCAGCACCAATAAAGATTCTCCAAGCGTTCGGGGTAATCTGGCTGACGGATAGACCCAAAAAATCAGCCAGTTGACGGTGCAAAGCCATCAATGGAAGTCTAAGCCCTGCAGCAAACATGGCATCATACATGCCAACGTCCGCAGTCCTCCCTGAATAGCACCTCTCATTTTCCCTTGGCAGACGGATTGGGATATGGTCTGGGATTTGGTAAGGAAGACGTAACTCCTTAAAAATCCTACTACTCATCATAGGAAGAAATTTGTTGACGGCCTAGTCCTCAGGAAGGATGAAGGGACAATTATCTCTAGGACCCCATGAGGCCCCTTCATAGGATTTCTTGTCACCTTTATCTTCATCCCCGTCACTTTCTCCCTCTTCTACCTCATCTTCTCCCTCATTCACTACTTCCTCACTTTCCCCAGTATAACTCTCATCCTCGTCAGGAGATTAGACTGACGTCTCCCTCTCTGACGAACGTTAGAAGTCCTCGGATTCATCACCTGAACCAAAGACCTCGTTGTAGTCCGCTCCATCGCGGACTAACGACTGTTCACTCTTCTCGTCACTTGACATCTGACTACCTACAAGTGACGAATCAAGTCTAAGAACCTAAAACTGACGACCTCACTAGGAAATTAATTGGATAGAATGAAATATAAAGTAGTAAAAGAACTTACAATTACGTCCCAAGAGATGAGTCTGAAAGCGACGGCAACAACACGGACAATGGAGTCAAGTAAATCAATGAGGTAAGGTTGATGGACTCTCTCTCCAGAAAATAACAAGGGTGAAATAGGAGAAATGGGGGAGAAGGAGAGTTATATATAAGGGAGAAATGCAAGGAAGACGAAGTGACGCCCTCGTCCAGGAGTGGAGCAAGTCAGGATGCAACACGTGTCTAAGCATTTAATGATGGTTGCTCGAGGAGTTGCCCATAAATGACTTCCAAAAGACGATAAACAAATAAAAGACTCAACTCCATAACCCGTCAGTTAAAAGCGACGAGAATATGGAGTAGGGGGCAGCTGATATAGGCAAAAATAGTGAGCAGGCAAAATTGTCAGCTTCTATGGTAAGCTGACAATTAAATGGCAAGCAAAATTGTCAGTTTTCGTTATAAGCTGACAGTAAAAAGAGATCTGATAAAGGAAATAAAGGGAGTGGGCTGACAGAACCAAATGGCTGACGGTTTCAATAAACTGACACCTATAAACTTGAAGGGAGTATGATAGGCTGACAGTCCTAAACAAGCTGACAGTCTCTATAGTAGTTTACTTGCTGCCCACGATTGCATATATTAGGAAATGTCTTGCCCTCCACTTTTGATGCTACTCAAAGGATCCCTATAAGGCAAGGATCCCGCCAAGGAAGAGACTCCTATAAGGAAAAGACTTCCGCACTAAGGAAGAGATGTTAACTCTCTACTACTATAAAAGCCCCAATACCCTCACTAGCCAAGGTACGCATAATTCACCCCTCTCTAGCACTCTGGAGTTGTAAGAAGTTCTAACTTGACCTTTGGAGGGTACTTAGCCGGCACCACACCGATGCTCTCTTCAAGGTCTTCCTTTTTGTGTTGTGCAGGAGCTATTTCGAGTGCGCAAGTATCTGTGGCTCACTGGTGACTTTTTCGACATCATCAAATACAATTTAATGGAAACATTTTATTATGCTATAATTTTTGGTTTAGTACCCAATATTATGTATATGGTTAGATAGTTATACTTGCATGATTTGAGTGTTATGTGGAATTTTGAAGAGCTTAGAAAACCTTATATTTATGGTCATTAATTAAAATGACGAGAACAAATTGAAAAAATAACCATTTAATTAAAAGCCATTTATTTGGCATAAAGGAAAACAAAATCTTTATACACAATAATTTTTTCGTGCATCGCACGGGTTAGTGATTAGTTCTATAAATAAATAAATAAATAACTAATTTTTCACGTTGAGTTAAGATTGTTTTTTTTAAAAAAACCATTATTATTATCCTGAGCAGTTTTTATTTATTTATTTATTTTTATATCCAAATCATCCATTCAGTTACAACTTAATAGAAAAACCACCACTTCTCTTCAATTTTCTTTTGTTTCTAATACAAATTTTAGATTCAAAGAATCAAGGTTAAGGCACAAATGCATATCTTCACATTTCTTTCTCTCTCAATTTATACATGGTGAATTTTGAAGAACAAGATTTTTTCAGGTTTTTTTTTTTTTTTTTCATATCATAAATAAAATCTCTACTCTTCATGTTATTTTTACTTTTAATTAATTACTTCAACCATTGCTACTTTTGTTACTATCTGTTTATTACTCATTACATTTAACTCTTGATTAATTCTTATTTTGCCTTACTTTTGTAGTCCATTTGAGTGAGCATGTGATCATTTTAAACGCATCCTACCAACTAGCAAGTACCACTAGCTTTATTTTATCTTTATTAATTCATCTATTTTCATATTTTTATTTGCTTTATATTTAGTGGGAAAGCTTTAAATTTTAGTTTTGGTTTGTAGTAAAGATTGCTTCAAACCCACTTTCACAGGGCTTTTTTGCCAAATAATATAATTTAAGGAAAATTTTAGGAAAAAAAGTACTGGCCAAACTTATTTAGTTATGTAGTTTTTTTTTTTTTTTTTTTTTTTTTTTTTTTTTTTTTTTTTTTTTTTTTTTTTTTTTTTTTTTTAACTCGAGTTCCAAAAAAGTGCTATATTACTAAATAAGTTTGGCCAATTCTTGCACGAGCCTTTTACCCAACATGACTGGTTAGCCCTGAGGTCAAGCCCTCAATTTACTTGTATGATGTGGGTAATGAGTTCCCTATAATAGGAAGACCTCCTAAGGCCAATCTGGCGGCCCAAATGAAAGAGTGTTTGATCTAGCTTGAATCCTCTACCCCTTTGTGTATCCCTCGAGGAGGCCCAAGCCTAATGGTGAGCTACTCCTCTTTTGTTGATCCTTACAGTTTTCTCTTGTGTGTCTCTTTCACCCTGATTTTTCCATTCCCCTTTCTTACTCCTTCGGCCCCTATTTATAGACTTCCTTTAGTGGGATTGTCATGATGATAGGGAGGCTTTTTAGGTGGGTGGGGCCTTTCTGGGATATATTCCTAATCAGATAAGACTCACTTCTTAAGACAAATATGACTGTCTTGAAACTTGCATCTGCTGCCAATTGGTTCTCAAGAGGCAATTTTCCCTAAGGCACTACCATTACTGAACAATCATGTCCTAGATATGTAGCTGATTTTTGGACCAGTGTGGCCTACTACACATTATTTGGCTCAGGGTTCTTGGGTATATTGAAATTGATGGGCTGGGTAGCTTGTGCCTGTACAATTTTATTTCGCAGAATTTTCCTAAAATTGTGATATTTAGCAAATGTTTCTGTCTTTCACAACAAGCATAAGTAGTGGGTTTAGCTCCTCTCTAGTTTTAGTGTCTCATGTTTTCTCGCATTTTTAAACAAATGAACGACACGTAACATCTATAAAATTTAATGGTAAAAATAGGGCCACATCACATTATCATTTATTTCTTTTTTATCCACTCTTCAGCGTAACCTACTATTCACACACCATACAATTCGTAACTCAACTGTTAAAGTATTTTATTCTTAAATAAGATATCTGGAATCAATCAAGCCCTACCAAACACTATTACACTGATAGGTTGAAAAACTCTCCGCACCCCAAACACCACTACACCGAATCCGAGAAACTATCACAAACAGAGCTGCAAGATAGGGGGAAAGAATGGGCTGAGAAATTGCGGAACAACAACAAAGGCCGCTTGTGTATTTGTGTGTGAGCTAACTACTAATTGCTAGTTGTGGTAGTGTGTGTTTAACTGGTTCGGAGTTGCACTCGTTGGTTTGTTCATCTTTTTTGTTGGGATTTAATTCATTTCGAACTTGGTAGTTTGATACTGAATTCTCTCTTGCCATTTCTACAGTGGGTTTTTGTCATGGGTCTGGTTTGCATTGAAATGAAATGGATTTTCTCCCTTTTGTTTCTTTATTTTTAGAATCAATATAATTTTTTCTTTGTTTGTGCTTATGGGTTCTCTCCCTCTCTTGAGGCTCTGTTTATGCTTATGGATTCTCAGATCCGGTGATATTTTCAGCATGACGGGTCCTTATCATCCACTGCCAAGTGCAGTGGGATGCGAAGAGTGTGAGTAAAATAGAAATAAAAGATGTTGTGACGTGGCCTAATATCTTACCATTTTGTTTTGTAGATGCCACGTGTCATTTACTGTTTTAAAACAGGAGAAAATAAGAGACACTACGGGTCCATTTGGATACAGCTGAAAACTGAAAATTGAAACTGAAAACTGAAAAATATTGTAGCAAAATAATTTTTAAATGTGTGAATAGTACCGTGGGACCCATTTTTAATAAAAAAGTTGCTGAAAAGTGAAATTTGTGGGTCCGTAAACAGTACATGATGTGCACTAATTAGATGAAAAAGTTTGAAAAGTCAAAATTTACGGTTACTGTTCATTGAACAGTGCATGAACAGTAACCACAAGTCTAAAAAACGCGTGAAAAAAAAAAGGGAGAAAAACGCAAATGCGCTAGAATCAGCGCAATCGAAACGCAGCTTACAACTGGAGAGGAGCCGGACCCACAAGTAGTTTCTTGCAAGACACGGTAAGCCTGGTCAGGTATGTCTTATTGATGGGAAAAGCTGAAAGTCGTGGTATGGTCCAATTCGTGTAAAGAGGGATTTTTACTTCTAGTGCCCGTGAAATTGCGCCTTGTTTCGCAATCTCTTATAATCTCCATTTTGTGGGTCATTGTCCTCTCCACGCTCCATTGTTTCTCAATTCTTTTGCTCGTTGATTCCGATGGCTCTACAGATCAATGACGAAGCCTCCTCTTCTTTCACTCGCGGATTCATCTATGATGTTTTTTTGAGTTTTAGAGGTGAAGATACCCGTTATAATTTCACGCTTGATTTATATCAAGCTCTGTGTGATAAGGGTTTTAACACCTTTATTGATAATAATCTTGAGAGAGGAGAAGAACTTTCAACCGAACTTCTGAAGGCCATTGAATTGTCTATGATTTCGATTGTTGTATTGTCTGAAAATTATGCATCTTCCAGTTGGTGCCTGAATGAACTTGTTCAGATTCTTGAGTGTAGGAATAAGGGACAGGTGGTTCTACCTTTATTTTACAAAGTGGATCCGTCAGAAATATGTAAAAGAGAGGGAAATTACGGGGTAGCACTAGCTAAACATGAAGAAAAAACCAAGGACATGGAGAAGGTTCAGAGGTGGAGGGTAGCTTTAACCAAAACAGCTAATTTGTCCGGCTTGTGTTTCAAGGATGGGTATGTATCTATCGATACTCTTGTGTGCTTCTATAATAGAAAATTATTCAATACTCTCCTATCATATAAATATTAAATACTAACTCTCATGAATTTAATTGGTAGAATCTGCTATTATATATAATCTGGAATACTGAATAATTACTCGTTGTAATCTTTTAATGATTTAGTTATGACCACTAAATGTCAGATTATGAAAATATTTTTTTTATAGAGCCTCTTGCCATCTTCTACTAATTTAGTCTGTGTTTGTCAACCAATTATTGCTTAAATTATCCATGGTTTGCGGGTCTCACATTATTTTTTTGCCTCAGCTTTATTTCAAATAAGCTAGCTTTTACCTTTTTGTCTTATGCAAATAAGCTATCAAAAATAATCAATTTCCAAATGGACATTTAAGTTAGTTAAAATATAAAAGTCAATGGTAGAAATAGAAAATTTTCTGATAATGTTATGGATCATGACTGCTCTTGTTTGCTTTTATGAGTTATAAATTGTTAATGTTTTTGTTATCACCACTAAATGCCAAGTTATAAACTCAATTCTTTTTCATTTTTCTTTATCCATATCTTCTAGTACCAAGGTAGTTAAGCTATGTACAAAGGTAAATATAAGTTCTTTTTTTTTTTCTTTTTTTTAGTGGATAATTTGATAGTTAAAATCGGGGGGTTTGATTTGTGCATGTTATGGACATACCAAGAGATGCCAATCAATTGAGCTATGAGGCTCTTGGAAATAACTTTTAGAAGACTCTTTCATAAATTTCTTGATCTCATTTTGTTCAAGTTTCAAATATGGGTTTTGAATAAGTTTGTTTCCTCTCCCAAAGGGAGTCTCCATACAACTATTTGTTGAAGGCCTAAAACTAAATTAAAAAGGAATGTGCTTAAATTAATGATAGTTTTCATCTCTTTGAATTACATGCCTCTTACTTTAGTTAATAATATGCCAGTTGTAATGCACAAAATTGGATTTTTTTAATTTAGTTCATCTTTAGATCTATATTTTCAGCTAGTCTAATTCATTATATGCTTCTTATGCATTTGTGCTTGGCAGCTGCATTGAATCTGAATTTCAATTTATCCAAAGAATTATTAAAGAGATATCAAGCACCAAATTGGATCACACACAATTATTTGTTGCTAAACACCCGGTTGGAATAGATTCTCGTGCGGAGGCTATAGAATTGCTTTTAGATACAAAGTCAAATGATGTTCGCATAGTAGGGATTTATGGCCTTGGAGGAGTAGGTAAGACTACAATTGCAAAAGCTGTTTATAACAGAATTTTTTATCGTTTTGAACGGAGTTACTTTCTAGAGAATGTTAGAGAACAATTGGGGACAAATGATGGCATAATCAAAGTGCAAAAGAAACTTCTTTCTAAGATCATAGGAGACAAAAATTTGAAAAAGGTGAGTAACATAGCTGAAGGAATCAAACTAATAATGGATATGCTTTGTCATATAAGGATTCTTTTAATTCTTGATGATGTGGATGAATTGAGTGAGATAGAAAATTTGCTTGGAAAATGTAATTGGTTAGCTTCAGGAAGTAGAGTCATTATAACAACAAGAGACAAACAAGTGCTAACCACTCTTGGAAAAGAGCTTCTGATTTATGAGGTTAAGAAATTGAATCAATGTGAAGCTTGTGAACTTCTCAGTCTGCACGCCTTCCAACTAAATAAACCTAAGGAAGACTATTCAAAAATTGTAGAGCAAATTATACATTATGCCAATGGCCTTCCATTAGCTCTAAAAATAATAGGTTCTGATTTGTGTGGAAAAAGTATATGTGAATGGGAGAGTGCATTAGAAAAGTATAAAAGCATTTCTCACAAAAAGATTCTAGAAAAGCTCAAAATAAGTTATGATGCACTGGAAAAAATTGAAAAGGATATTTTTCTCAATATTGCTTGTTTCTTCAAGGGATTCCACAAGGATTATGTTGTAAATATATTAGACTCTTGCAATTTATATCCAAATTATGGTATTCGAAAACTCGTTGATAAGTGCCTCATAACTGTTGATGAATTTGGCAAGTTGTTGATGCATGACTTGCTACAACAAATGGGTAGAGAAATCATTCAACAAGAATTAGAAGAACCCAGAAATCGAAGCAGAATATGGTGTTATAAGGATGCTTATGAAGTACTAACTAGAAATATGGTACAAGTTCTTTCACCTTACTCTTCCTTTTTCCTAATTATGTTTTGTTTAAAATTTCAAAATTGTTATACTTTTGGAAATTATAATATGAAGCTTAATTCACTTTATACTTTGTTCAACTAGGGGTCTAATAAAATTCAAGGTATAATGTTGTACTCACCTGAACTAGTAACAATGACACTACAAAATGAGCCTTTCAAAATGATGGAAAATCTTAAATTTCTGTTAGTTCGCAATGTACGCATTTGTGAAGAATTTGAATATCTACCTAGTGGGCTAAGGTTGCTTGAATGGCCAGAATATCCTTTTTCCTTGCCATCCAAATATGATCCCCAACAACTTGTTGCACTCAATGTACCACGAAGTCGCATTAGATTGAAAATATTCAAGCAGGTATGATTATTAGTATTTATGAATTGTAATATCTTTAAATTTTACTTGAGTGTTGGTTAAAAATAATTTTTAATTTTTTTACTTCTACAGGGAATCCAATTAAAAAATTTAAAACATATCAATCTCAACAAGTGTGAATCTATTACGAAACTACCTGAGTTGTGTGCCCCAAACCTAGAAACATTGGACCTTTCTCTTTGTAAAAATTTAGTTACAATTCATGAGTCCTTTGGATTTCTTGATAAGCTCCAAGCATGGAATCTTGACCGCTGTGCAAAACTTCAAAATCTTCCAAACAGCCTTAGGCTGAAATCCCTTAAAGAATTTTTTCTTACAGACTGCTCAAGCCTAGAGAAGTTCCCCGATATTCATCTAGAAATGAAATGCTTAGAGAATTTAGATTTAAGTGGGAGTGGTATTCTAGAGTTGCCTTCATCAATAGGTTATCTCACTGGACTTAGGAGTTTAGACTTAGAATATTGCCACAACCTTAGGAATGTTCCTGATAGTATCTATAAATTGCAATTGCTTGAGGGCTTGTATATTCCCACTGCCAAATTGAGACCGGTGTGCAGTTCTTTTGATGGCTTTTCTGGATACGGGTTTTTGAGGTTGGATTGCCTTGATTTCAGGCGTTCTAAAAACATAGTTGAATTAGATCTTTTGATAAAGTTCGATTACTTCCCTGCATTGAAACACCTATTTCTATCTGGGACAAATATTGTTAGCATCCCTGAAAGCATTAGCAAATTTACTACATTAGAGATCCTTGAAATAAATAATTGCATGCAGCTTCGGGAAATTCCGAGACTTCCGCAATCTATAAGATTCGTCAATGCAAAGGGCTGCCTGTCATTGGATCAACAATCATCAAGCAGATTATTGAATCAGGTCTCTCTCTTTTTAAGTTATAAAGAAACAACTTTTGTTACTTTCTTCCCTAAATCAAAATTTTGAATTTGTTAATTGCATGCAGATTGGAGAAATTTTAGGAACTAAACCAAATAAAGAATGTGAAGGAGAAAGAAGCGAAATATTAATGGATCCACAGACATTAATTAAATTATCGATCTCTAATGATGAGGGCTTTGGATTTGAAAATGATGACGACCATCGTAGTTTTATACTGCCAGGAACTGAAATTCCAAAGTGGTTCAACTCCAACCATCAAGGGGTTGGAAATTCCATATCATTCTATGTTGGTCACAAATTTCCAAATAATTTTGCTGTCTGTTTTGCTGTTGGACTAGTCCCACATTCATCCCCACATGCTTGTAATGTTTACCTCTCCATCAATGGTTATAAAAAAATTTGCATTGGTTTAATTTGGATGCTAGATGAAGTTTCTGGTCATCTGTGGTTATGTTCTAGAACACATCACAAATTGCAGAAGCAATTGAATGAATCAAATCCATCTGAACAGAATTATGCTGAGGTTATATATGAAGTGAACAATACTTTTGAGCCAAGAAGTTGGGGGTTCCATGTAGAATGTATCTGTTGTCCTCAAAACTCCAATATTTCTTACTTGCCACTTCTAAGTGCTAGGCATAGTTGTGGGTCTTCCTCCATTCCAGGCAACACTGAACTGCCACCTTTGCCACTGGTTTCCTCCACTTCTTATGGTTCAAATTTAGATCACGGAGCTTTCAACAATGTTGAAGATTCTAAGCGTGCTGAAATTCGACTCAAGCCTAGCAGAAAGCCAAGCTCTAGACTCTAGAGACAGAGCTCTCTTCCAACCCCGTCCATGTGGTAAGATTGGGCTAAAGACGAAGCTTCTCTTACCACTAGCTATCTTCATCATCTTTATTTATTTTCTAAACAATGGAAACAACATATAATGGGGAATATCAGTCTTCTTTGTTATGGTCCACGAAGACAAATGGCACCAATCTTTGCAATATGATGTGGGGCTTCCAATGGATACCACAAATGGGTCCAGATTAGGCTTGGGTTGGCCAGATTTGGGATTTACTGATGGATTTGATCAAGGTTCATCTTCAAAGGCCCCTACCTTTCAAAATTTTTTTTTTTTTTTTTTTTGATGATTCCAACACCAATCTGTATCCACCATCAATGAAAATGAGAACATCTTGATCGAACTTCAAAGAAATAAGCTTCCATCTGAAAACTCGATGCCAAGGTATGCCTCCTTCTTTAGTTGCATTGTTGGATTCACATCTTTGGGTGCCTTTTTCAGTTGCTTCTTCTCACCCATTCTTTCTCTAAATTTAAGGCTCATTCATAGGATTGTCGCTCAAGTTTTTATTGTGTTACAAGTAAATAATAGGGAATTCAAGCTACTAGGCTTTGTAATTATTATATATAAATTAACTATTTAATACAGTTGACCTGGTTTTCATTTTAATGCATATCAATAACCTTTACAGCTACCTCTGCAGCTGACAGTAAGGTCCCATTTCTTTCTTTCTTGATTTTTGTGTTTGGGTTTTGTACCATATCCTTAGATATTTAAAATTTTCTTTTGTTTTTCATGTCCATTTTTTGTTTATTTGGCAAATAATGTTGTGGAATTTATGATGGTTTTACTTATCCAAAAAAAAGAAAAAGAATTTATGATGTTTTTTAATTATACATTTGTGATTTATGCTAAATGTGAGTATTCTCACTTTTTGACACGGGAAAAAAAAAATTTGAGAATTCAACTTGAATGAAGATTTAGGATGATATTGAGATTATATATTGAAGTTGGGTGAGCTGTATGTCAACTTATTGATGTAGACTGGATACGATTTCATCTCTTATTTGCAATCTTCAGGTTTTGATATAGGATTGTGGATTGAAGGTATATATATATATATATATATAGTATCACTGTATTCTCTTTCTTTTCCTTTTTGTTGAATAGTTTCCAGGTACTCAGTTGTAAAGGAAACTTTCCTGGTTTCATTTATCATATTATTTTCATTCTTTTTCCCTTTTAGCAATAGTTGGTATGCAATTGGTTAGTTTTCTTCCATGTTTAATTTCATAGTGTAGTTCCACTTTCCCTTGTTATTAATGTATAAAAAGATCAATGCCTTGAACCATGTTGTGAGTAGGGAGTGGAGATCACTTGTTCTTCGAGTATCAAATCTTTTTCTCACCATTTTGAAGGGATCAAGTCATAACGTAGTTCTTGAACTAATGCACCCACACATACCTCTTCTTGCTTACTTCGCTAGCAAGGTCTTCCCAACAAAGACCTTAACGTAACTTATCAAATAAAAAACAAAGACCTTAACTTATTATCCGCCCTCGTGAGCGTGTCGTTCATAATGGAAAGAAAGATACTACTACTCTCAAAGTGGTTATGGCAGCAATTCAAGTCATGGTGTCTAATAAAATCCTAGGTATATAGCTGATACCAAGTAGTTCTGCGGGGTAAAAGATTAGTTGAGAGCAACTGTTTTAAAAGCACCATAAGCAAACTTGGCAGGTCCGCAGTGGTTTATTATGTTTGGCTTAAAAGAAATGCTTGTGTATTTTGTGGCAATGTCAAGTCTGAGGAAGCATAAGGGCCTGGCTTGAGTTTGTAAAGGGAAAATGTTCTGTTAGTGAATGGTCATGTTGTAATTGCATTCCTCTGATTTTGGTGATAGCCATAATTGAGGGCTTTAGTGTTTGATTCTCAAAATACAACATTTGAGAAATATCCAGTAGCAGTCGAGGTTCATATCCTTTAGGAGTTAAAAGCCAAAGGTGATTGTGATTTCTATGTGCAGTGCAATCCTATTTTATTTGGTCAATTTCTATATTTGCTTTCTTTTAATGTATCTTTTTTATAGAATTTTTTAATATATCTTATTGTTAAGATATTAAATTTAATGTTAATCAGATTTAGGTGTTTCAAGTTCAACTCTCAAAGACCAAAATGCTTTAGATCTATCCAGGCAAGTTGAATCATGTAATGCTCAGTGTGGTAAAATTTTGGAAGGTCCTACTAGTTTAAAGGTCTAACTTTGTTGTTTCTTTTTACTTTTTAGGTTTGAAGTGGTTGAAGGAATTCAAAACCTCTGGGGTAATTCCATAGAAATGTTATTCTGTGGATCTCCAGCTTTAGTCATCAATATTCTGGTGAATATTCTTACTCTGGGTCAGCCAGATTTGGGATTTAATGATGGGTTTGATCTGGCTTTCATGTTCAATGACTCTTACCTTTATCAATGATGATTCCAACTCCAATCTGTATCCACCATCAAAGAAAATGACAACAACTTAATTTAACTTCGAAGAAATATGCCTCCATCTAAAAACAACCTTGATGCCAAGGTATGCCTCCTCTAGTTACATCTTTGGGTGCCTTTGTCACTTTCTTCTCTCTCTTTCTCTAAATTTAAAGGCTTATTCCTTAGGAAATTATGCTGCTGGTCTTTGTAATTATTTTATATCAAATAAGTATTCACTCTCTTTTTTTTATTTATTTTAATGCAGTTAACTGCCGTTGTTGCTGTTGAAGTAATTGGTAGGCCCAAGATTCTTTCCACCTTGAAATTTGGTTTTCATTCGTTATAATATTTGTCTTTTATTGATTTCATTCGTCTTCTTCTGATGCATAATTTTTGTTTAGCTTCACATCAAATTCCCTGTTCTTGTGCATAATTTGATTGTTGCTTCCGATGTTTCAGAACATATTAATGACCTCTGTACTCTTGAATAGCTCAAGACCTCTGCAGCTGACAGTAAGGCCCCAATTCTCTCTTTCTTGAATATTATGTTTGGCTATATATTTAAATTTTGCTTCTATTTTTCATGTCCATTTTTTCTTTCTTTGGTGAATTCACTTCTTAATATTGAAATGTTATGGAATCTGTGATGCTTTTTCAATATACATTTGCTATGTATGCTAAATCTAAATATCATTACTTTTCAACTTGAATGAAGATTCAAGATAATATTGAGGTTATATATAGAATTTGAGTGAGCTGTAAGCTAACTTGAAGGTATGAACTTGATAAGATTTCTTATCTTATTTTCAATCTTCAGGTTTTGATTCTCATCCCTTTTATCAACAGTATATGTAATTTTTAATTTAATTCAATGTTTGATTTCATTAGGTGCGGTTCTGTTTTCCCGTCTAATTAGAGAATAATATATATAATGCATTGAGCCATGTCGTGAGCAGAAGGTCATGACTTGTGAGATTAATTATTTAGAAGAATGCTAAACTATGCAGTTCTGTTGTTAATCAGTGAGTAAATAAGGACCAGATTTGCTGAAATGTAGTGGCAGAAATTGATCTGGCATTAGTATCCCTAACATACCTTTATTTGCTGTCTTGCTTTATGAAACAGATTTTCCACTCAAGACAAGCCGTTAAAATGGTTCTATCATGGTGACATTGTTTGTGTCTTCTGCAAGAGCTTCCTTGAGAGTAGGAACCACTTGTTCTTGGAGCACCCTTTCTCAAAGAGGCTATGGGAGCTAGTTAACTCATAATTTCTAATAAGATCTAAGGTATACAGCTTGTATTGAGTGGTTCTATGGGGTATGGATAGGTTGAAGGGTAAAATCATTAAAAGCTCCATATACAAACTACAAACTAGCTTGGTCTGCAGTGGTTTGTTATGTTTGGCTTTAAAGAAATGCTCTTGTATTTAGCAGCAATGTCATGTCTGAGGAGCCTATACTGCTTTTGATTAGAAGACAAAATAAGGCGCAGGTTGAGTCTGTAGAAAAAAAAGGGGGGCGGGGGCATCTCTCTATTTTGTATGATAGCTGTAACTGAGGGGTTTTATTTTGATTATTTGTAAGTTTAGTTGCAGTTTCTATTTAGTTTGCTGCTTGCTCTGTTTAGGTGTTGGCAGCTTTTATCTTGCTCTGTCCCAAACTTGCTCTGTGTAGCCTGTCGTACAGTTTGTTTACTTAAAAAAAAAAGAGGTTATGCTTATCTATGATTCTCCTTGACCATTTTTCTTGCTTATTTTCTACGTTGCCAAACATACTACAAAGAAATCATTCATTCAAACCTGCTTCCCTTGCAGTCAAACCTTGATGTTCTAACTAAAGTTACACTTCTTTGGCCAAACTACACTTTTCGTCCTCTGAAAATGGGGTTGGTTTTACTTCAATTGTGTCAAATTTCTTCCTCAAACCTTCAAAATCAAGTCAACTTTTAAGGATACAATTGACTTGATTTTGGAAGTTGAAGGATGAAATTGACACAATTAATAGTTGAGGGACCTTGATTTTAACAGTCGAAGGATGAAAGTGACAATTAAACATGAGGGACAAAATTGGCCCACACTTATTTTTTTTAATATTGCATTGCTCCTCTGGTTACTATTTTTAGCCATTTACTGTCTTTTCTTTTGTGGCTTTACGATTGAAAACTTCTAGATTTGGACAGAAAGTGCAAGACAATGCAACTCTTGAAAAATATGTCCTAGAACAATTAAGGTTCATATCCTTTATGAGTTAAAAGAAAGAGGTGATTGAGATTTCTATATGCTATGCAATTGTATCTTTTTTGTTGTTGTCAATTTATAGTTGTTTTTTCATGTAGTCTATGGTCATGATATTAATTTTTGTTGAAAAATTTTGTGTTTCAAGTTCAACTCTTGGAGACAAAAATGCTTTATATCTATCAAGGCAAGCTGAATCATGTAATGCTCAGTGTGGTAAAATCTTGAAAGGTACTGTTAATGTATTTTTGCTGCTTTTTTTTTTTTTTTTAAGTGGTCATGGGAGTTTAAAACCTCTGAGGCAATACCATAGATATGTTGTTTTGTGAACCTTTTGATTTAGCGATGCTATAGTGAATATTCATGAATAGGAGGAGGATCAACACAAAATTACATTATCTGCTTTAAAAAATTATTATAGCAAATATTCATTTCCATTTGATGGTAACAAAATCTTTTTTTGGCTAAATTTAACTTAAACACTTAAAATAGACACGTTGGATTGTAAGGAAAAAGGTAAGCTCCTCTCCTATGGAATGTACTGATATTTTATTATTAGCTTTCAATTATGATTTAGGAATTTAATTCTGTTTGTAAAAATCAGTGTTGGTAAAAGCGCTCTTTAAGCACACTTGAGCTCAAAGCTCCAAGGCTCCAACGCTTTTTGCCTCAAAAGCTAGGCTCATTTTAGGCGTGACTTTTTCGAAAAGCTCAAAATGCACTTTTTGGCACTTTTTTTATATTTTTCAAAAAAAAAACACCAAAATTGGATTAAAACTATAGGATCTTGACATTATTGATATAAACTATTGATTTGACATATTTTTAATGTAACTTATTGATCAATATATATTTATATTTATTATTTTGAGTGTAACTTGTCCTGAAACCCACAACCTCCCAGTTCTTCTCTATTTTTATTTTTTCTTGATTTTTTCTCCTTGAAACAGTAACCCACCTAGCTTCTTCTTATTCTATTTTTTCCCTTTTGGACATTTGCTTGGTACCAATTACCATATTGCTATGTCCTCATATTCTTAGCTCATTCATGAAAAAAAAAAGTATGATATAATATATTTGTGGTAATTGTTTAGTTACTTTAGTGGTTGATGTTGAACATAGCAGACTAATTCTTATAGACTTATAGTCATCAAATGATTAAATTATTAACTAATATTACTAATTAGTCATAGGGCATTATGGATATTGGAGATTTAAGAAAGGATATTACATGGAAGTACTCATATCTAGCTAATAAAAAAAAAAATGATTTGACTTGCAATTTTTGTGTTAAACTTGCAAAAGTAGGGCTTATCTAAATGTTATATGAATTATATAAAAAATTTTATATCAATTTATATGATAATTTGATTGTTGCATTTCTCATTAATAATTATTTTAATTTTTTTTTAAATGTGTGCTTCACTTTAATTAGGTGCATGCTTGCGCTTTGCCCCCTAGGCTCCAAGAGGCCTTTGTGCTTAAGTGCCCCCTTACTTTTACCAACACTGGTAAAAATCAATTGTTTTAAATCTTTATTTGTCTATCTGTTTGACTAAGAATGCAGTGCTTGAATTACAAAGGACTATGCCAAAGTCATCAAGATGTTACTCTTCTACAGCTAAAAGGGTAGGTAAATCATTTTGTTTATGTTCAGAAAAGAATCTTTGGAAGTGCTAAAAATAAGTGCAAGTTTTGAATTCAAATATTAAGGCAATAATTTGATTGTTTAATCCAAAGACAATATTTGGTCTGCTTGACAAGTTCCAACCAATCATGTTAATAGATTTTCTGATAGTCCATTGTTTTGGACAAAAGAAGTAATTATAATAACTTGTGGACTTAACCTAATGAGCAAAAGATATTTAAAACATAAGATCTGTACTACGTCTTGTACATATCTTTACATTAGTTTTCATGGCCAAAAAATAGATAGGTGTTTGTTGAGATTTTGGTTTTGTTGAGTTTCTGATATCCTGTTATTTTGGATCTAATAGATCCATGCTATGCCTTACTAGAAAAAGAACTGGGCATAATAAGTGTTGTCATAAGACTACTCAAGCAGCTGATTGCTGCAAATTTGGGAGCTGTTGTCAAAGGAAGGTGATTTGCCGTTGAAAGAATTGGGATTGAAAGACTACTTAAGTAGCAAAACCAATTAGTTTGAATGTTGCAAGTTCTAGACAGTAGAGAGTATTATTGGAGGCTTTGGTGGTATGGCCATGAAACTACTCATCTGTGGCGGAGGTTCATAACCATGAAATATGGGGAGGGGAAAAGGGGGTGGAGCACTAGAGTTTGTAGAAGGGCTCATGGTTGTGGTTTATGGTGAAGTATTAGTGAAGGGTGGGAAAGTTTTTCTAAGCATTTGTCTTTTGTGGTGGGGGATGGTTCTCGTATTCTTTTTTGGCATGATAAGTGGACTAGGGAAAATTCTCTTAAAACTCTTTATCCTCAGTTATTTGTGTTCAGCCAATAAGAAAGCTTATATTTCTGAAGTGTTAAGTCCTCCAGTTGGTGAAAATGATAGAGTATGGAGTTTAAGATTTTATAGGGAATTTAATGATTGGGAGTTAGCAGCTTCCTACTCCCTTCTTCACTTCATTCAAACTCGGATTCCTAGGGGTGGAGGTAGTGACAGACTTTGTTGGCATCTCAATGGCAGTGGGAAGTTTGATGTTTGGTCTTTCTGTCATAAGATTCGAAATTTAACTCTTTCTACTTTCCCTTGGAAGGGCATTTGGAAAGTAAAGGTTTCTAAAAGGGTCATTCTTTATGTGGACAGTAGCTCATGGCTAGATTCTAACTTTGGATAATCTTATGCTCTATGGTCGCATTTTGGCGAATCATTGTTGTAATGAGGAATCTGTGAATCACCTACTGATTTCATGTTCGGTAACTCATTCTTCGTGGATGTATATGCTTCGATTTTTTGGGATTGATTGGGTCATGCCAGGTTTAGTTGCAGACTTATTTTTTTGTTGGTATTATTGGTTTGGGAAACATAATTCTAATATTTGGAATTTGGTTCGGGTTGTTTAATGTGGACTATTTGGACTAAACGGAATCAGCATTATTTTTGAGGATACTGGGAAATCTCTAACTTAGTTGTTAGATTTATGCCAACAGACCCTCTTTGATTGGTCTCGGTGTTGGGGTCTCTCGGATTGTTCTACACTTATGGATTTTCTTTTGTCTCTTAGAATAGCTTAGTGTCTGTTTGTTTCTTTTTACTTCCTTTTTCTATTTGTTCAATATCGTGAACCTTGTGTATTTTTCATGCTATTCCATCTTCAATAATATTTTTTCTTACCTATTAAAAAAAAAAAAATGTATTGGGAAACAATTTAATTAGAATGCAGAGTCATAGATTAGTTTATCTATTTATCTAGTTTATTTGATTTGCTTTAATTTTTATTAGAAAGCACATGACATATCTGATGATTGATTACTAATGGACTATAAGCAAGTATAGTTTAATTAATATGATGGGCTATATAGCTCGTGTTCATGTTTATTTGAATTTGTATTAGCTCCTGTTTAATTATTCAAGTCACAAGTTTCATGTTTTTCTCATTTCGTAATTTATTAAATTAGTTTCAGTTTTTATCTTCTTTCCCCCTTCTGCCTTCTGAATCTTTTATTCATTAGAACTATAGTGAGATTAGGAGTTGTCAATCATCTTATTATAACATCAAAATATGGTTTCATCACATGATTTTTCCCTGTCCAAGATCATCTCCAACTGAAGGGAAATCTCTCTTTCAACTCTAGCATCTTCAAGGGTTCTCATATTGATTTGAATATACTTGAATAGTTCCTGTATTGAGCAATTTCAAGTTTCAGCTTTCCAAACAGCTCATTTTTCCCTTGTAGTTTTGATCTTGCCAACCAGCTGAAATGCATAGGATCCATTAATTCTCACCCCCAAGCCTTTAATATGACCTTTCTAACAAAAGCTTTAGCTTTAAACTAAGCAAGTTAATGTTTGATATGGTTAACATGTAAGTTCATATCAAATGGTTTTCTCCCTTTCTTTCCTTCTTAGACGTGAATATGAACTCTATCCAGTACGGGTTTCAAGGTATAGTAACTATACAATTTTATTATAAATTGCTGGAAAAGAAAAATAAATAAATAAAAACTTAATATCTATTGTGAAAAGAAAATGCATTGAGATCTATTCTCATTGAGGCTCAATGGCTGTGGGAAATGGGAATTCAATTCCTACCAACCCTAACTTTTGGCCTAAAGTAGGATTCCAGGTGGAGGGTAAGGCCATGGGTTTAAGATTATGGGTATGTGTGTAATTACTAATTTTTTTTTAAAAAGGGGTAAAATGGAAGAGAAACCTGATGCATGTGTAAATTATATTAAAGAAAATTATCCGTAGATGTAATATTCATATTTTCACCAAATAGTTTTGGTAATGAACTTATTAATAATGGGAATACATCTAATGCCCACACCTATTGCCAATTAAACTGTACAGTTATGTTTATATTCTGCACCATTACAAGTTAGATTTTTTATGTAAGCTGTAAATTATGTCATTCGTATCCCTCTTCTTAATCCTTGCTCTTATTATTCCAGACTAGTGGTTATTGGTCACTATACCAAGTTTTTTAATCTGTGCCTTTGCTTGGTCTTTGTAGCTTTTCCCACAACAGAGAGTTTCTTAGCAGTATAGCACATGATCAGATGTTGAAGGTATGGATCTCTCTCTCTATCTTTTTCATAATACGTCTATAAAATGGTGTGAAACCTGTAGAGAATTTGGTAAGTATATATCGATATATATATTGGGGGGGGTGGGGGGGGGGGGGGGTGTTAGGGAAATTTTCTTGAGATTAAACAAGTGCATTGGTCAAATTGGTTGCATCTGCCCTCATGGTTGAATTTGTTGTTAACTTGTCATATACTGTAGTTGTTTTTTATTTTTATTTTTAAATGTTTATGTCAAAGTAATCTTTGCCACATTTTTTTTGCAAACTTCTACCTTTTAACGTTTATAAATATATATATTTGAAAGAGTAAGGTGGTGGTTAAAGATAGTGGGTCAACACCTAGCAGATGTGTGTGTAACTCACCAATCAAAAAAAGAAAAAGAAAAATAAATTAAAAGATGTTTCAGTATTTTCTTTGTATTATAAGCAACATATTAACTCTCTGCATTTCTTTAATGCAACAATGGGGTTTAGATGAAAGAAGGTCAAACAATCTACATAAAGAAACGGAGAAACAACCTGGACCAAATTAGGAACAAAGCCAAACCAGAGAACACGCTGGATTACCTAATTCTATCAAACACAGAGAAAGGGCCATGTGGCAAACTATGCAAGCATCAATTTTGAATGGTATTCTTGATGTTAGATGATTTATTGCGGGGTTCTGGAAAATGGTCTAACTAGTCAAGCTGCCTTGGTGATTATGATAGAGTTGAGATGGATGTGGAAATTAGTAGTCCAAATATTAATGAAGGTCTACCTGGTCTTTTGAGGAATTTTATTGTAATAAAAAATATTGAACATTGTTTGTCTATTGAGAAAACCCAAAGATTATATAATTGGAATGTTTAGAAAAAGGTTATTCATGAAAATATTAGTTTGTCAAATGGTAGCAAACAAATAGTTTTAAACATATCTTCAAATGAATTGGTTAATTTGTACTATCCAAAATAAAACTTAACGTAGTAATTTTGATATAATACTTTTAAGATTAAAAATGTATACCTAAGGTATCCTTTTGGCTGTATAAAAGCTCAATGAATCCCTAGACAATGGGTTAGTTGCTTGCTTTCCACGGGATAAATCAATATGGCTGGCTCAAGTAATTTGATTGAAGACAAAACAAAAATTGATACAAAACGAAATTGAAAAAACAGAAAAAGTAAATATCTTTTGGGAGTCGGTACCTAGGGTTGCCTGGAGTTGACACCAAGCTAGATAGAAACCTATGAGTTAAAGCACCTAGGGTTGGTTAGAGTTAATACTAGATCTTTTTAAAGATTCCAAGAATTTTTTTTTTTATCAAACAAATTGTAAATTGTCTTCGTTGGAGTACAATCCTACACACTTATATAGACTTACTATGGCTAAAACATAATTCTAGTCAGATTAGGAAAACTTAATTAGATAATTCTTTTCGGATTGGGAAAACTTAATTCTAATTGACTTGAGAAATCCTATTTATTGAATTATTACAAAAATAATCTTTAGGAAATTAATAAAATAACCTAAGGATAAAATAAACAATAGTCAGAAACAATACAATAGTATAAGGGCTACCAAACAAATGTCAAACCAGAACCACTTGGATGCAAACAATATAAAGAAACTCAAGATACCAAGGAACCACGTGTACGCAGTACTTTGGCTGGAGATTAGAGTCAATAGACCAAGCGGAGAACTTGATGGAAGAACACAACCAAGCATAAAATTTAGCAATTTAGCCAGTTGATGGTCATTGAACATGGCATCCATCCGGAGAAGGCATCATATCTGAAAAAAAATATACAAGCACAATATCCAAATTGCACATGGTAGCAGTATTATCTAACATGCTTCAATTCTTATGCATGACAAATGTTAATATAATGTTTGGGAAATTTTTAATCAATCACAAATGGCCGTGTATTTTTCTAATTATAATATAATGAAAATAAGCACACTTTCCCATTTTTATTTATGGTTTTTATTGTTCATTTTTACTCTATTCATAAACTTCTCTAAACTCAATTTGAATACATCTCTGTCGCCTACTCACTGTTTAGGTGGAACCAAGAAGGAAGATCTAGCTAAGGCAAGGAACTTTGTATCGCAGCTACTTCCTCCACTGCATTCTTATGAACTGAACTTTATTGCCTTCTTGTGCGCAAAGCAAAAGGGTGCTATGCCGTGGGTCAATTTTGATGTGGGGAGTGAAGAGAGACCATTAGAATGATTCTTCAACGAGCAAGTTAAGAAAGGTTTCATAGTTTTATTATACTAGCAGAGCAATTATCCAGTTTTGACCAATATTGGGTGGATAACATTTTTGGTCTGGATTTTTGGTCTGGGACCCTTGCTGTCGCACCCAAGACTATAAACGATTAGTTTCTAGCCTAGAAACCTTTATCAATATGTGCCAACACTATCCCAATGCTGGTGTGTACCGAGTCTCCAATAAAGACTTACCAACAATTCTCTACTTACACAATCCACTCTCAAGTCTATATAGTATATACTTATACATGTGAACATATAAACATATAATATTATATTTACTCAAACCTAGCCTTATAAGATTGTTTATGAGCACATTATTATGTTTGAGATTGATTAGTTTAATAGTTGAGCTTCAACATGTTTTGAGGTTGACTTATTTACTAAATAAATGTACATCCAAGTTAAGTCGAATGAAACTATGAATAGCTCTGTTCATTTATAGGGTTACTTGTAAGTCAAGTTATACGCATGTTGAATAACTCCAAACCCCAACCCCTTAACCTAGAAAGAAAACAAACTATCTCCCACAATTATCAATAGAGGGAGATCTCTAAATTGAGAATTTGCAGCTTCTTGCGACTCTAGGGGCTTCAGTGGTGGAGCTATCACTTTGAACTGTTGCATTCATCCGAGTACAAAGGACAAGGTGGCTTTGCCCAAATAAAATATTAAATTGAAATCAAAATTTAAAACAATTATATATTTATTGTTACACTAAAAGAAAATGTGGTTTGCTGTCCAGCAAACTTAATGTTAAAGTCTGCTTTAAAGGCCAAAATGGCCCATTAGCATTAATTTTTGAAATATTTAGCAACAGAGCACTGTTTCGGAAATAATTAGGGAAATACCACTTTTCCTGGTACTCGAGCATGGTGAGCTCGAGTACCATCTTTTCATTGGTCAAACATCTTCTCAAAAAAAAAAAAAACGCCGCTATAGGGCCCGAAAACGTCATTATAGGGCTTAAAAACGCCACTATAAGGCCCCTTAAACCTGTTATGGAGACTTATAAAAAATTTTGCAGGAAAACGCCGCTATAGGGCCCAAAAACGTCACTATAGGGCCCCTTAACCTGGTATGGGGGCTTAAAAACGCCGCTATAGGACTCGAAAACGTCACTATAGGGCTTAAAAACGCCACTATAGGGCTCCTTGAATATGGGGTGACAGTGGATTAAAAAAACATGGTACTCGAGCTCACCAAGCTCGAGTACCAGAAAAAGTGGTATTTCCCTAATTATTTCCGAAACAGTGCTCTGTTGCTAAATATTTCAAAAATTAATGCTAATGGGCCATTTTGGCCCTGCTTTAAATGAGAAAGGCAAAAGAATAGACTTGTAGGTAGAATTTCCAGTGCCAGAAAGTATCTTCTATG
This sequence comes from Quercus robur, assembly GCF_932294415.1. NCBI lineage: Eukaryota > Viridiplantae > Streptophyta > Magnoliopsida > Fagales > Fagaceae > Quercus > Quercus robur. Next base: position 31,704,897 of record NC_065534.1, on the reverse strand, counting down.
CCCATCACATGGAGTGAGCCTCTCATAAGGATGAAAATCTCACATTTATAGGGTCATATGTTTGTGCATATTTCATAAAACGAGCACAAAAGATAATTCTCACAAGGGGTATGCATCAAATCTACCACCAACCCAACAAAAACGAGCTCCAAAACTTGACGCATTGGGTTGGTTTTCATAGGTTGGGTTGGGTCGATTTCACGTTAATAATTTCATCAACTCATTTGACCTAATCCAATTTATCATATATGATGGGGAAAGACAAGTATGGCTCATCCTTGAGTGGTCGTCTATAGAATGTAGGTTACCACGACAATTGGGCCTACTCCTATTCGTCCATTGTATTATTGTATTATTCGTAGTTCGCCTTAAGTTCTTATGAGAAGCCTGTAGACTAAGGAAAGTCATCCAGACATGGATGACCCTTCAATACTTGTAATATTTCTAAGTGTTAGATTTATCTACAAGAGCTTATGAATCGGACTACATGTAACCATTTTAGTACATAAGTAAGATCCTGATTCATCACTATAACTTCTGGCCAAACACTTAACTTCCAATGATAGTTATAGAAGATAAGAGTAAATATTATAACTTTTATAGCAGTTGTAAGAGTTAAGTGTAAACTTTCAGATGTCCACAAATATGGGGGGAAGTTACAAGACAAGTAATCATTCCAAAGTATACTATATAAGCACTCATCCTCATGAAACGAAGTAAGTTCTAATTATTCCTAAAAAGTTGGAATTCTTGAGTTTGAGAGAGAAAACTAATTTAAGCATCGGAGGGTTCTTGGCCAGTTTACCCCGATCTCTTTTGATTTTGTGTCACTTTTTTCTTTCAGGCCTTCTAAGCAATCACTAGCCCATTGAAGCCCGGAGCATTCAGCTTACTAATTTTTTGTGCATAATCAATATACATAAATTTATTTTTTTAAAAAAAAAATTGTTTATTTGAGTATATTAAGAATTAGTTTTGATGAATTTAAAATTTTATAATATAATTTAGACATATCATGTGAATTTTAATAATTTAATAAAAATATTTATAGTTTATGAGAGTTTAATTTTTATATTCCTTGAAGGGTAACCCCATTTTTTTTAGGGTACGACATTCACAAGTAGGCAACCTGCTATACCAAGTTACCAAAATATCACATTTGAGAGCACTAGCATTCGGGGATGCCAAAAAAAAAAAAAAAAAAAAAACATATTTTGCATCCTCAAACATTACTTTATTTATTTTACCAACTCATTTTACAATTTATCCTACATCCCAATTTTTATTTTTACATACAACCTAATAAAATAATATAAACTACCTAATAAAATAATAAAAAGTATTATTCTCTCTCTTTCCTTCCACTATCAGTTTATTAATTGGTTTTTTTTTTTTTTTTGGTTAAAAGGGAATATTATTAAACAAAAGTAGCCAAAGCTAGTTTAGTATAGCAGCCACATTGGCATTTACAATTCTACAGACATACAAACCATTACAGTCCATGGCTAACACAGGCTCAAAATCAGAAGAGGGGGGGAGAATCAAACTGAACAAAATCATCCCGCAAGGAGCAGCCCTTCTTAGCCAATAAATCAGTGCATTTGTTAGCTTCCCTAAACACATAAGCTACCCTGACTTGTGGAACCATGGTGAGGAGTAACCGGCAGTCAGACAAGAGAGGGGAAGTAGGCTGTGTTAGGCTTTTTATTAGACTTAAGCAAGTCCACAATCACCTTGGCATCAAGTTCAACCTCTAACTGCTATATCCCTAGTTGAATGGCTAAGTTCAACCCATCCCTCAAAGCCCACAGTTCAGCAATGATGCTAGTAGTGAAGCCAATAGCTCTAGAATATCCTTTCACCCAATTCCCTTGGATGTCTCTGATAATGCCTTCTCCACCAGCTTTGCCTGGATTCCCAAAGGAAGCACCATTAGTATTGAGCTTGTACCACCCCTCCAAAGGTTTACTCCATCTAACTGGAACAACAACTTTTTGCACCATGATTTTAGATTTGCTCACACAAAATGAGCATTCATAGCCTTGGCTTAAGCAGATTTTATGGAGAGAGGAGTTGGGAATGCCATTGTCAAATACTATCTTATTCCTGTTCTTCCAGATGGACCATACTGTGAACAGGAAAAGTGTGCTCCACGGGTTGGCAGATTTATGCCCCACGTTGCTTAGACAATTGGCTTGCAACCAACCCTCTAGATTTCTGGAAAAGGAGGAGATTAACATGGGTGGAACCTCAAGTTTCCTCCAACAATCATGGGCCAACTCACAATCTCTGAGAAGATGAAGAATTGTTTCTTCTTGAGATTTACATAATGGGCAAATTTTATCACACATAATGCCCCTTGAGGCCAAAACCTCTTTTACAGGAATACTATTGTGTAAGCATAGCCATAGAAAGGTAGTAATCTTTGGAAGAATATCAAGCTTCCATATCCATGCTCCCTTGTAGACCGGGCTAGAATTTTCTCCCTTGAAAGATAAAAGGTAAGCTGATTTATTTGAGAACTCACCATCTAATGTGTCCTTCCACATTATGGTATCCTCCCTAAGGCCATAGTTTTGAATTGGGATAGCTTTAATTTTATCCTTAATGGACTCAGGGAGATCAAAGGACAATAGCTCCCACTTCCAACTATAATCCCCATGGATATCTTCCACAGTCAGCAAATTATCTTCTTGTTTTAGTGGGCCTTTAATTAATTCTCTAAGAGACTCACCTTTTATCCAATTATCCAGCCAAACCCGAATTCTTGAACCATTACCAACTCCCCAACAAACTCCTTTAAGGAAAACAGGAAATCCCAGTGCCTTCCAATTAGGGGATGAAGGAAGCTTATCCGGATCTCTAGCTCTTACTCTTGAGGAGGAGCAATATCTTTTCAGGATTACTCTAGCCCATGGTGCCTTTTGATCCTAATACATTCTCCAATTCAGTTTGGCAAGAAGAGCTATATTCTTAGCTCTAGCTTCTTGTATTCCAAGACCCCCTTCCTCTTTGGATTTGACAAAAAATCTCTATTTATCTTATCCAATTTATCACATATGTGCATAGGGAGAGCCACCCTTTGCATCACATGGTTGGGGATGGCAGACATTACAGATTTAATTAGGACAGCCTGTCCTACAAAGGAAAGGAACTTTGCCTTCCAACCCACAAGTTTATTCATGACTTTTTCAGCAATAAAGTTGTACTGCCGTGTGCTTGCTCCTCTATGTACTATAGGGAAGCCAAGGTATTTCCCAATGTTTTGAGTTGCCTGGATGCACAATATCTCATAGACTTCCTCTTTTACACTATTACTCACATTAGCTGAAAAGTAGATGCGAGATTTCTCCATACTGATTCTTTGACTAGACTCGGAACAAAACTTCCTTAGAACCTCAACCATGGCCCCACACTTTGTGACTTCAACTTTATTAAACAAAATGATGTCATCAGCAAAAAGAAGGTACGGAATGTCCAGATTACCACGAGAAGCTTTCAAGGGTGTCCAAGAACCAGCCACACACTTCTGCTCAATGAGGTGGCTTAGATATTCCATACACATAATAAAAATGTATGGCGATAAGGGATCCCCCTGTCTAAGGCCCTTAGAGGGTTCAAAAGATTCTAAAGCGCCCCCATTGACCAAAATAGCTATATTTGATGATGCCACACAACTCATGATGATCTTTATTAGCATAGGAGGCAAATGAAAAGCTTGCAACACTTTATGGATAAAACTACATTCTAATCTGTCATGAGCCTTCTCTAAGTCCAACTTCACAGCCATGTAACCCACTTTTCCCTTTTTATTGTCAAGTGTGTGGATCAGCTCTTGAGCAATAAGAGCATTATCTAAACCTCTTCGCCCTGGTACAAATGCAGTTTGGAATGGGGAAATACATTAATCGAGGAGAGGTCTAATATAGGCCACAATGATTTTTGAAATGACCTTGTACACAGAGTTGCACAAATTGATAGGTCTGTAGTTCCCCAATGACTCTGGGTTTTGGCATTTAGGGATTAAAATGACCAAACTTTCATTGAGATACTTTGGCACAATTCCCTTAGTGAAGACTTCCTTTATTTCAGAGCAGACAGAATTTTTAACATCAGCCAAAAAATGCTAAAAAAACCCAGCATGTAGTCCGTTAGGGCCTAGTGCCTTAAAAGCCTTGAGGGACCACAGGCAGGACCTTATTTCCTCATCCATCACATTTCTGCTGATACTAATACTCTCCTTATCCGAGAGGTGGCAACAGGCAAACTCCGAAACAGCGGATGACACAGGGACAGAACATAACTCCGTGGTGTACAAATCCTTGAAGCCATTCCTAATGTGCTCCTTAATCTCTTTTTCATCCATTATCCAATTTCCAACAAAGGCCTTGATGCATCGGATTTTATTTCTATGACGTCTCACTACCGTAGACATGTGGAAGAAGGAAGTGTTTCAATCCCCAAAGGTGGCCACATTAAGTCTAGATTTCAGTGCCCAATATTCCTCTTCCTGAATCAAAATCAAAGAGTACTCCTCAATTAATTTTTCCTCCAATGCCAGTAGAAAATCATTAGGATTATTAGCTAACGCTTTCTGAGAGCCATTCAGTCTCGCAAGAACTCTTCTTTTTCTGGCGAAAAGATTTCCAAACACCTCTACATTCCATTTCTTAGCCCTATTTGCAAAATCTGAAATAGCAATTTGTAGCTCTCTATCCTCAAGCCAAGCTTCTTGCACAACTTTAGGGAAGCCGGGATGGAGAAGCCACATAGTTTGGAATTGAAATAGCTTACCTAAGTTATTAGTGTTGGGCCTACAAAGCTCAAGTAAGACTAGACAGTGGGCAGAAAAGGTTCTAGGAAGGTGGGTCACCGCAGCCTCCGCGTAAAGAGTTCTCCAAGATGGATTGGCAAAGCATCTATCAATCCTTTCTAGTATAAGAGCTGAAATGGGCCTCCGGTTTGTCCATGTGTATCTTGGACCGACAAATCCCAAGTCCAACATATTACATTTGTCTAGGCAATCTTTGAACTCCAATGCCTTATTTATATTCACAGTGTTCCCCCCAAACTTATCATCCCCACATAACACTTCATTGAAGTCTCCTAACATGAGCCAAGGAAGATTGTGGAGATGGGCAACAGTTTTAAGGTTATTCCATAAAATCCGTCCTTTCGCTAACCTAGGACTAGCATAGATTGTAGAAATTAACCACGTAAAATTAGATGAACTCACCTTAATTGAAGCGTGAATTTCCTGCTCCGCAGCTAAAAGAAGTAAAACTTTCACATCTTCCTTCTTCCATAAAATCCAAAGCCCCCCAACATAGCCGATGGTGTCAGTAGTGATGCAACCATCAAAAGGTAGCTCTTCAATGATCCTAGTTGCTATGTCTCCTCCCACCCTTGTCTTAGTGACCACCATAATAGAAGGGTGATGATTAATAGTCATTTCAAAAATCCTCTTTTTGAAATCAGCATTCAACGCTCCCTACAATTCCACAATAGAATATTCATATTTACATATTGTCCAAACGAAACCTCAATCTCTTGTGGATTAGAATTCATCATGGCTTCCTCCACCATACTCCATCCCATCCTCCTCAGAAAATCTTTGGACCCCATCCACTCTGGTTTCCATATCATCATATACTTTAGGATGCTCATTATGTCCTCCCTGCAACATAGGAGAGTGTCGCATATCTGGACTGGAGTTAGAAGTTGGATCAGCTTCAACGTTGGATGATTCCCCATGTGAGTTGTAACCGTTCCTCTACAATCCACTAGCTTCCTTTCTTGAATGAGCCATCCTGATTCGTCCTAGTGGGGCACAACTGATGGCCGTTGTTGCCTGCTCAATTCGCCCGCCATCTCCCACAATACCACCGGGATGTCCGTGATAAACTTCCACCACAGGTTGGGTGTGCGATTCCACGCAAGGTGATCCAGAACTAGGTCCCTTGATCTGATGCTTGTTGGGGTTATGGGAAATAGGTGCTTCCACGCTTGCCCCAACTCCTCCTTGAACCAACCCCTAGTTTCTGTCAGAGCCGCCCTTATCTGAGCTATCACCTCGTCTAGAAGTACCATAACCTTGTTCCTGTACCACATGGCCTATCCGATTCGGGGTAAAGAACCCATTCCCAGAATAAACCCTTCCATTCTCCTTAAACTCTTCACTACCAGTGACTTCAACTCCAGAATATATACGCTTTTGAACTTTGGGACCTTTTAGATTTTTTGTACCCTTTACACCTAAACTCTTGCTTCCTACAGTTTTTCTCTTTTGATAACTCTTGCTTTTAGTCGCATCGGGCTGCAATAGTACCTAATTTATCCCACTACTCGAAGCTTCAAGACAGATCTCCATCCCACTCTCAACCTCTTCGTCAGAAGCTTTTTACGTGTTTTGTGCTGCCTCCACACGTATTTCTTCAGCTGAGGATGTTACCAAATCCCTAGGATTTGACTTGTTAAGATTTTTTTCCATTCCTTTTGAAGTGTTCGCCTCTGGAAGGTCCAAATTGCCCTTAAGACCCGTTGCTAATGTTTGGCTCAGATGAGTGGGCCCATGTGGTCGGCCTGGCGTGTTGGTATTCTTTTTTCTTGTAACTACCATCCAGGGCCCATAGTTGGGATCGGACTGGACAGGTTGCGTGGCTTCATTAGGAGTCAACGAATTTGATTCATCTCCTTCCTTCGTTGCATGCTTGACACGATAAGGACAGTTGTCTTGCTTATGTCCCAAGCGGCCACAGCAAAAACACAAAGAAGAAATATCTTCATACAAGACTTGTTGTATTAGTCTACCTACCCATATGGATTTGATGAGAGGTTTATCAATATCTATTTGGATACATAATCTCGCATAACTGCCTCTAGATTCAAAGGTTGTGTAAGAGTCAATACGAAGCATTGGCCCAATAGCGCTCCCAATCTCCCTGAGCATTGAAGCATCGTAGAGCTCAATCGGAAGTTCTGGTAATCTTACCCACATAGCCACTGAAGATAGCTTAGCCTCTGATGCTTTAAAATATGGCTCCCACAGCCTGATAGCAAGGAAATGTTCTCCGACAAACCACGAACCCCTTCGCAGCACCTTGTCATAGTCATCACTATTACTAAATCTGATCAGGAAGAAATCTTTCCCCATATTCACGCAGTCCAGTTTTGCCGATGGTTTCCACAAAGCATTGATCTTGAAAGTAAGGTAGTGGAAGCCAACAGACCTATCAGTGCTTTGGACCACGGTGCTCTAATGCGAGATTTCGTCTCCTTTGAGAGCTTAACTTCTACCATACCTTCTATCAATGGCTCCAGCTCCGAATCCAACTCGTAATCCTCCTCCCAACCTTTCTCAAGTCTAAAAGCTTGCTCATATGCTCATGGTATATCCCCTAGAAAACTATCCTTATAGCTCACAAGAGTTCTTGGCTGTGTGAAATTCCTTGCACCATTACTATCTTTGTATTTCTTGACACTACGGTGAAGTTCATCTTCTTCCTCCCTTGATTGCTAAAACGGCGGAGAGTACTCTGCTTCCATTCCCTAGAACAGAACAATGAAACTTTTCTCCCGAAGGTTCTCTCTCAAGATAATGACGTCTCTCCTTCCACTATCATTTTCTCTTCACATACAACCACAAGATTAAATATTAATTTTTTTTTTCTTTACAATCTATGAATAGGAGCACTAGCATTGGGGGGTATAAACACCCCCCAGTTGCTATTTTACAACCCAAACCACCTAAAACCCACTCCATCTGGGTTTGTAAACTTAAAAAAATTTGCAACCTATGAATAGCAAGGTTGCATATATGCAACCTTACTATTCATAGGTTGTAAAAAAATATATATTAATTTAATCTTGTGATATGCAACCTTACTATTCATAGGTTGTAAAAATATATATATTAATTTAATCTTGTGATTGTGCGTGAAGAGAAAAAGTGAGTGAGAGGAAAAAAAGAGAGAATAGTACTTTATATTGGTACCAATCAGATGTCCAAAAAGGAAAAAATAGAATAAGAAGAAGCTAGGTGGGTTACTGTTTCAAGGAGAAAAAATCAAGAAAAAATAAAAATAGAAAAGAACTGGGAGGTTGTGGGTTTCAGGACAAGTTACACTCAAAATAATAAATAAATAAATATATATATATATATATATATTGATCAGTAAGTTACACTAAAAATATGTCAAATCAATAGTTTATATCAATAATGTCAAGATCCTATAGTTTTAATCCAATTTTGGTTTTTTTCTTTTTCTTTTTTGGTGAAAAAAAAAAGTGCCAAAAAGCACATTTTGAGCTTTTCCAAAAATGTCACGCCTAAAATGAGCCTAGATTTTGAGGCAAAAAGCGCTAGAGCCTTGGGGCTTTGAGCTTTGAGCTCAAGCATGCTTAAAGAGTGCTTTTACCAATACTGTTTTTCCCAACACTTAGGGCCCATTTGATAGTAGCGTTTAAAAATTGTTATTTTAGTTTAAGCGTTATTGAAATACATGTTTGAGTATTATAAAAAAATGTGTGAGAAGTGTTAAGTGTTATTGTTGTTTAAGTGTTGTTCGGTTAGGGTATTTAAACAACAGTTTTCGGGTTGTTGTTAGTGTTGTGTTGGTTTAGTTGGTTTGTATTGTATATCTTTTTGTGGCAAGTGGCATCTATATGATAGTCTAAGTGTTGTTTTAGCTGTGTTTGTACTTGTGTTATCAAACTTTTTTTCTAGGCGAAAATGCACTTTTCGTCCCTACATTTTGGGCCTTGTTACAATTTGATCCCTAAATTAATTTAGGTCCTAGGCCAGTCCCTGATTTTCAAAAATTGTTTTTAAAATAGTCCCTGCCGTCAACCCAATGACAGAAAATGCTGAGGTGGCAAACGGAGGTCCTAGCTGTCAAACCCATTTATTAAAATAATAATTAAAAAGCCAGCGTGTCCCACTTACACCCACATGACCCTGCCACCTCATCTCCCGCAGACTTAACCCTCACATGACCCTCACGTGTTCCTGCCACGTCATCTTCCCGCCCAATTAGCCCACACGTAACCCTCTCATGACTGACTGAACTCATAAACGACCTTCAGTCTTCACTATTCACTCTTCACTCCTTCACTGAAAATCCCCAAACAATCCCAAATCATGTTCACCTGGAAACGAAACGAAACCCTAACAATCCCAAATCGTGTTCTTTCCCAAAAGCCCGTGTCGTCTTCATCCTCGTTACATTCCCCAAAATCCAACTTGAAACCCATTTCCCTGAAACTGAAAACCCATAATTTGAGAAATCATACTAAGTTAGAACAACGGAGCTAATAATCTGCGAGGTGCGAAGCTATTTCTCTCTGTGTGTTTCTATTTGTGTGTGTATTTGTGTGTATCTGACTCTCTTCGAAAAGGTGTGAATGTGTGTATATCTGTCTCTGTCTTACTTTTAACGCTTTCTGTCTCTCTCATCGATTATGTACCACAGTTTGAGTGCTTTATTATGCTTTTATTTGTATTTTTCTATTTGGCCTTTAAGGATCACGGTGGACCATGTGTGTTCCCTGTTATCAGTAAATGTTATATGTTTTGGCATTGTTTTATGTTTAGAATATATAGAATCAATGCATGTTTGACTGTTTGGTTTAGTTTTGTCTTTATTGAAATAAAATATTCTGTAGATAATTTTTCATGCATGCAGGATGGACGAGTATTTTACTCTGTATGTGCATCATGGTGGAAATTTTGATGAAAATTATGAGAAGTATGTGGGGGGTGATGTGGGGATAGTAGATGGCTGTGATCCTGATAAGTGGTCTAAGGTGGAAATTGAGTCCATTTGTAAAGAGTTTGGGTACACGTGTGTAAGTAGGTTGTGGTACACAATACCTGGGGAGGATGATCAGGAAGGTAGGATGTTCCACTTGATCAAGAATGACAAAGATGCAGTGTTCATGACTACTTTGGTGGGGGGTCATGGACATATTCATGTATATGTCCAGCATCTAGTACATGACCCTATACTGGTTAATAATGGTAATGGTGTGACATTGGACCTTGTTGTAGAGCCTGGGCGTGAGCCTGAGCCTGAGCTTGAGTGGTACAGTTCTAGTGATGGGGAACCTACTTATGAGGATAGAGATGACTTCTATGATGGTGATGATGATTTTGATGGTCAGTACTTCTATGGGGGTGATGAGGATGATAGGGATGATAGGGGTAGGGATGATAGGGATGATAGGGGTAGGAATGATTCTGATTCTGATTCTGATTCTGATGTTGAAATACTTGGATGTAGGAGACTTGGTAAGGAACCAGTTGTTGAGGAACCACAATGTGATGGGGCTGTCACTACTGATAGTAATGACAGTTCTAGTGATGCTGAAATGGAAGGGGATAGAGAAATGAACCCCAACCAACGGTATGTGGGTGAAGATAGTAGTGATAGCTGGGACAATGATGGTGAGGCAACATTGCCAAAATAGATGGGGGCTGGTGTACTGAACTCAGATTACACCAGTGGGGAGCTGTTAAGTCTGACTGAGTCATCATCTAGTGGTGATGAAGGGCTTGATGATAGTGACAGTGAGGGTGATGGTGATGCTGGTCATGGACATGTGGATAATGTCACTAGGAGGAAGAAGTTTCCAGTGTTTAAACCAGTTTCTAATCCTGAACACATGAGGTTTGAGAAGAATATGTTGTTTGTTTCCCCTCAACAGTTCAAGGATGCTATCACTGAGTATGCAGTGAATGGTGGATGGGGGGTGAAGTTTGTGAAGAATGATAAAGTAAGGGTTAGAGCCCAGTGTCAACCTCCCTACAAGTTTACAGCTTACCTAGCAAAGCTGCCAAGGGAGATGAGTTACCAACTTAAGACCTTGAACTTGGAGCACACATATACCAGGAGTTACAAAAATCCAAGGTGCACTACCAAGTTCCTTGCTAGGAAGTTGATGAAAAAGGAGAGGAGACAACCTAATATAAAGCTGAAGGATATTCAAGAAGCAGTGCATGAGAAGTATGTGGTGAATATCAGTGCTGGGAAGGCTTGTAGGGCTAGGGAAAAGGCTCAAGAGTTTGTTGATGGGTCTTACATAGAGTAGTACAATCAGCTCTGGGATTATTGTGCAAAACTGAGGAGATCTAGTCCTCATAGTACAGTTATGATGAAGACTCACACCTATAATGAGGGAGAGTTGTCAGCTGAAATGGATTTACAGATAGGAGTACCATACTTTGAGAGATTGTACATTTGCTGGGCTGGGTGTAAGAAGGGATTCTTGGCAGGCTGCAGGCCAATAATTGGATTGGATGCTTGCCATCTTAAAACCAAGTTGGGGGGGCAGCTGATTGTTGCAATTGCAAGGGACCCCAATGAAGAATATTTCCCTTTGGCTGTGGCAGTAGTGGAAGCTGAAACCAAGGACTCATGGACTTGGTTTATAAACCTATTGCTAGCTGACATTGGTGATAGCAAGAGGTGGACATTCATATCCGACCAACAGAAGGTATTTCCATATTTTATGTTTGTTTATAACATGAGAAATATGAACAACAATTGTATGTGATGTATATATACTTATTTCTTGTTGTTTGCATTTGGCAGGGATTAGTGTAGTCATTTGCAGATAACTGGCCTTTTTATGAACATAGGTGTTGTTGTAGACATTTGTACAACAATTTGAGGAAGCAACATCCTGGTCTTCTAATTAGAGAATTGTTTTGGAAAGCAGCAAAAGCAACTTATGCACATGAATTTGAGAGGGCAATGAATGAGATGAAATATATTGATGAGGGTGCATACTTTTGGCTGAAAGGACACACCACAACAATATGGGCTAGACACATGTTCAGGGGTGATGGGCTAAGTGATACTGTCCTCAACAATATGTGTGAAAGTTTCAACAGTAGGATAATAAAATTTAGAGGGAAGCCCATTATTAGCATGGTATGCAAATTTCCTATACTTTATGTATGTTGGTCTGATTTATATATTTTTTAGCATGCACTAATACGTGGGTTGTTAATGTATGCAGCTTGAAGATATTAGGTTGTATTTGATGAATAGGTCCCAACAAAATAGACTGAGTATATTGAAGGTAGAGTCTGAGTTGTGCCCTAAAGTTTGTAAAAGATTGCATAGGGAGAAGATGAGTAGCAGTAAATGGTTGGCTTGTTGGTCTTCTGACACAAAATTTGATGTTAGGAGTGGGCTACAAAGTTTCATTGTGGACCTGAAGAAGAGGACATGTACCTGTAGGAAATGGGACATCACTGGTATTCCATGCTGCCATGCAATTTCATGCATATTCTTCAACAGAGAGGCAGGTGAGAAATACACCAATGACTGCTACAAAGTCAGCACATACAAGGCATGCTATGAGCTCATCATTGATCCCATTAATGGCCAGAATATGTGGAACCCAACTGGACTCCCACCTGTGCAGCCTCCAATAAAGAGAAGGCCATCTGACAGGCCCAAGAAGAAGAGAGCAAGAGAACCCAATAAACCAAAAAGGGGTCATAGCAAGGGGTTGGGTATTGCCAAGAGGTGCAAGTCATGTGGGAAGATAGGCCACAATAAAAGAAGTTGCAAAGGTGAGGTTGGACGGAATTCTTCACTGCCTACAGCTACTGGTGGTGGTCCAAATAGCAGGATTTCTAGGCAAAAACAGGTATAATACTTGTTTATGCATTAATTTTTTTTGTTTGCACTTGTTTCAATTTTTTAATGTTAACTTGAGTGTATGTGTTGTTTGTAGACAACTAATGAGCCAAGTGGAGGAGTGGCCATCAATGAGCCAAATCCACCAAGGGCACCACCCACCACGAGAGCTGGAAGCAGTGCAGCAACTACCAGACAAGTTACAAGCAGTGCACCCCCCAATAGTACAGCATCCAATCCAAGCAGCAACACACATGGAAATCCAAAGAAGAGAAAGAAGGGGAGTGTCACAAGTGAGACTTTGAATGCATCAAGAAATGCATCTAGGTACAGAGAAGCATTGAGCCAGTCATCTGTGCATGGGCCAATGGGATAAGCTGGTGGAGACTGAGCAATATCCATTTCTTTGTTTTTTGTATCTTTGAACTTTTTTGTGGTAGTCAGTGTGAAAGGTTGTACTTATGGCTGAATTATGTACATTTTGATAGTGTTGAACAATGGCAGCTAAGTACTGCACAATGACCTTTTTGGCCTTTTTTGTTTTTGTTGCCCGAACAATGGCTAAATTATGGAAAAGAAGTTTTTGTGTATGGCAGCTAAGGTTTTTGTGTATTGTGATTTGTGTTTTTGTGTATTGTGATTTGTGTATGGCAGCTAAGGTTTTTGTGTATTGTGTTTTGTGTATAGCAGCTTGGGTATTGTCAAAGAATTGTGTATTGTGATCTGTGTATTATGGCAGGGAATTGTATTTTGGACAGATTCATGTCTGCCATGTATATAGTGCAGTCTAGTTTGTGTATTGTGTTTGCACACAATGGTGCAGTTGCAGTTCATTATTTTCCAGATAATAATGTGTTGTGTTTGCACACACATAATGTGTATTGTGTATTGTGAAACTAGTAACATCATGGTTGCACGTGCAGCTCATTATTTTCCAGATAATAACAGATAAGTGCAGTAATGCTAGTTCATTATTTCCCTGTGCATGTGAAACTAGTAACATCAGTTCAGTATTTTCCAGATAAGTTCAGTTCAAATGTGCAGCTCATGCCAGATTAGTGCAACTCATGCCAGATTAGTGCAGTCATTTTCCAGTGGGCAGTTTGCACACAATGACTGAATTGGTAACTTCAGTTCAGTAAGTTACACACAGTGACCATTAAGTACATTCATTCATTACAAAACCAGATAACATTGAACAAAATTACATTTCATTTCATTGAACCAGATAACATTGAACAAAACCATGATAATTTCATTTCATTCAAACAGAAATTACAAAGGTAATTGAGATATAGTTTTCCACAAAATTCTTCACAAAATGCTCCACAAAATGCTTCATCGGCAATGCCATGATCAGCACAACTAAAATCACCATCTCACCCGCCCATCTAAACCACCAAAACTAACCAAAACTAAAATTACACAAAGTCAGAACCCACACATCAGCAATGCCACAATCAGCACAACTAAAAGCACCATCTAACCCACCCATCTAAACCACCAAAACAAAAATTACACAAAGGCAGATCCCACACATCAGCAATGCCAAAATCAGAGACACTGCCAAACACTTCTCCCTCTTTTTGCAAGTTGAAACTTCAGCCTAGAGTCTGAGAATCGTCCGCCTCTGTTCTGGGATAAGGACCTTACCACGCGGACAAATCTCACCATCAATCCATTGAAAATATTTGCATTTCCGTCCAACCTGAAATTCAAACCAAATCAATCAACCCACTAAAAAAATGAACTAAAGAAAAAAAAATTGAAATTAGGACACCCATAGAACCTTACCCAGTAATTAGGACACCTATAGAACCTTCTTCCTGGATTGTTCTTCGTCCAGGAAACCATTACAACTGGTTTACTAGGGCTGGGGCAATAACACGTGAGTGATGCTCTCCTCCTCAGGCTTGTCGTGGATGATGAGCTTGATTCCATCTCTTCAATGTGGTTTTGATGAGTGGGTGAAGCAGAGTTTTTGTTTGTGAGTGATTTTCTCAGGGGAATGTTACAGTTTTAGGGAAATGGATGAAGAACACGAGGATGAAATGTTACAGTTCCAAGTTTCAGGGGAATGGGTTTTCAAGTTTCAGTTTTAGGGGAACGGGTTTTTTTTCAGTTTCAGGGGGAATGGGTTTTCAGTTTCAGGGTAATGGGTAATGGGTTTTGGGTTGGATGTTGGGGAAGAACACGAGGATGAAGACGACATGGGTTAGGGTTTCGTTTCCAGGTTTGGAATTTTCGATGAAGGAGTGAAGAGTGAATAGTAAAGACTGAAGGTCAATTATGAGTTCAGTTAGTCACGAGAGGGTCACGTGTGGGCTAATTGGGCGGGAAAATGACGTGGCAGGAACACGTGAGGGTCATGTGAGGGTTAAGTCCGCGGGAGATGAGGTGGCAGGGTCACGTGAGGGGTCACGTGGGTGTAAGTGGGACACACTGGCTTTTTAATTATTATTTTAATAAATGGATTTGACAGCTCGGACCTCTGTTTGCCACCTCAGCATTTTCTGTCACTGGGTTGACGGCAAGGACTATTTTAAAAAAGATTTTTGAAAATCAGGGACTGACCTAGGACCTAAATCAATTTAGGGACCAAATTGTAACAAGGCCTAAAATGTAGGGACGAAAAGTATATTTTCGCCTTTTTTCTTTATCTAATAAGATCCTCTGTTCAGGCAAAAAAAGAATAGTATTTTATATTATTTTATTAGGTAGTTTATATTATTTTATTGGGTTGTATGTAAAAATAAAAACTGGAATGTAAGGTGAGTTGTAAAATGAGTTGGTAAAACAAATAAAATAGTGTTTGAGGATACAAAATAGAGTTTTTTTTGCATCCCTGGATGCTAATGCTCTTAGTAAGGTTGCATATATGCAACTTTACTATTCATAGGTTGCAAATTTTTTTAAGTATACAAACCTGGATGAAGTGGGTTTTTGCTGTCTTGGGTTGTAAAATAGCAACTGGGGGGTGTTTACACCCCCAAATGCTAGTGCTCTAACGATTCCATTGTCACATTATGCAGTACTAACATCACATATAACTATACTTTTATCACACTTAGTGGTTCACTTATTTTTTCTCACATTTGATGGTTCCATTGTCACATTCGGCAGTACCAACATTTCATTGAATCATACTTTTGTCATATTCGATGGTACCCATAATTTTTTCTCAAATTTGACAATTCCATTGTTACATTGAGCAATATTAACATTATATGTGATTGTACTTTTGTCACATTTGGTTGTTTCTTTTTTTTTCCTCACATTTGCTCATTCTATTATCACGTTAGGCAATACCAACACCACATCTAACTGTACTTTTGTCACATTTGGTGGTACTATTATATTTTTCTCATATTTGATAATTTCATAGTCACATTGAATAGTTCCAACATTATATCTGACCGCATTCTGTCACATTCAGTGGTTCCTTTATTTTTTACTCACATTTGATAGTTTTATCGTCACATTAAGCAATATCAATATCACATATGACCATACTTTGTCACATTTGGTGGTTCCCTTATTTTTTACTCATATTTGATAATTTCATCTTTTTATTAAGTAATACCAACATCACATATGAGTTTTATTAGAGGAAGATATGAAAGAGCGCTCTCCCTCTCTCTCTAGGGAAGAACAAAAGGAATTAATATGTAGCAATAAGAAAGTAAAAGATGTTAGTCATGCAGGATATCAGGAAGGACATGATTCCTTTCCATCATCACCAAGCCATGGTTACAGTCCATGGAATCGTGCAACATCCTTCAAGGATAAAATTGGAGAGATCCCAGGAGCCTTTACACAGGCTTTTAGTTTCGAAGACCTCATGGAAGATGACGTGGAGTTGGATGATGAGATAGAGACTCTCTGAGAAGGCTTGGTGGTGGTCAAGTTCTCGAAGGGTTTCAAGCAGCAGATTAGAAGGTCGTGGGCGCGAGCATTTATTGTTAAGGTGTATGGCCATTTGTTTGGTTTTAACTATATTCAGAATAGACTATTATCTTTATGGAAGCCTGCTGGGAGGTTAGACTACATGGACTTGGGGTATGGATTCTTCCTCACTCGCTTCTCATTGCGAGAGGATTATGAAACCATTCTGAAGAAGGGACCTTGGTTCATTGGGGAATACTTCTTATCAATCAGACCTTGGGAACCAGATTTTCGTCCGACGATGGCAAGTATATCCTCCATTGCAGTTTGGATAAGATTGAACGAACTTCCAATAGAGTATTATAACGCAGAAGCTTTACACCAAATCGATAAGTCGATTGGTAATGTCCTAAGGGTGGATATGCACACCACTTCTAAAGCGAGAGGAAGGTTTGCTAGGCTTTGTGTTCAAGTCAACATGAATAAGCCTCTTGTAACAGCCATTTTGATCAGAAAGTTCGAACAACTTGTTTGTTATAAGGGCATTCAAAAGCTATGTTTCGGGTGTAGAAGAATGGGGCATAAACGTGAGCATTGCCCGTACATTATCCGTCATGATTTGCCGCAGAGGACAGCGGAAAAAAATGTAGAGGGTGAGCTAGTTGAGTGATTATGTGAAGAGTGTGTCACAGATAACGACAAGGCAGGGGGGGACCATTGAGAGCATGCCTAGTAGTGGGCATAAGGATGCAACAGATAGGGGTTACGGACCATGGGTAGTGGTTACCCAAAAGAAAAATGGGACAAGGAACCAGAAGAGTGATGGGGCCTTTGTTGCTCAGGACTATGGTCAGTCATGACAAGGTCAGGAGAGAAGTGGGAGTGTGCTAAAGACATATGTGGCTCGTGGCCAAGATGGTTCCCATGATTTTAATTTCATTTTGGAGAGGGTGAAACAAAAGCTAGCGGGGTGGAAGGCTAATATGCTATCCTTGGCTGGTCGGACTATTCTTATTCAAGCTTCATTGGCGGTAATCCCATCTTATATTATGCAGTGTAATTACATTCCTAAGAGAATCTTGGATGGGATTGACCAGGTTAATCAGAATTTCCTATGGGGTTCCTCGAAAGCTACAAGGAGAATACATTAGGTTGGATGGCAAAAAGTAGCCAAGCCTAAAGAAGATAAGGGCTATGTTTGCAGACTGCAAAAGGCAGAAATACAGCCCTACTCGCCAAGCTGAACTGGTGGTTGCACACAGAAAAGGAAGCGCTATGGGCTTAAGTCATGTGGCAGAAATATTGTAACAATAGAAGATTAAGAGCTTCTAATGTTGACAGGCTGCCATGCTCACAAATCTAGGCAGTAATGAAAAAGGGAAGAAAGACTTTTCATAAAGGTAACATGATGATGATAAGTAGAGATAGCAATATTAGTCTTTGGAGGGGCAACTGGATGAGTAAAGGGCCTCTCTGTCAGCTGATTCAAGGACCCTTAACTCAAGAGGCAACTCAATTAGAAATTAAGGATGTGTTAACAGATATAGGGTGGGATTGGAACCGAATTCCTTTTGATTTGCCTTTAGATGTTAGAGCAATGATTCAGGCCACACCTATTTTAATTACTAGCAGAGGAAGGGATAGGATTTCTTGGTTAGGAAATCCAAGAGGTACTTTTGATTTAAAGAGTGCCTATGGAATTGCTATGGATGAGGATTTTGAGGTGACTACTATTAGAGCTAGATGGATTTGGAAATTAAAGACGCTGCCTCGTATTAAAACTTTCTTGTGGATGTGTATTCATGACAGTATCGGGGTTAAAAAATGTCTTGTGAGGAGGAACTGTGCCCCATCTGTCAAAGGGAGTCGGAATCAATTTTACATGCTTTGAGGGACTGTCAGAGGGTCAAGGAAATATGGAGGCAACTAGGAGTTAAGGTGACAGACTGGGGTTTTTGGGTGAGCAGCTTACAGGAATGGCTAATAATGAATGGGAAAGACAACAAAAGCCATAACTAAGGGAAGCCTTTGTGGAATACTATTTTTCCCTTTGCTATTTGGAATGTGTGGAAGAGCAGAAATATGTTTGTTTTCAACAGAAAAGACCAGAACCCAAAGCTCTCATTGGAGATTGAGAACCAAGTTATGGAGTTTATATGTTATGTAGCTTCTCCAAGAAGTCCAGCCCATAACGTGGTTAGAGGTATCAGATGGGAGAAGCCATTAGCTAGTTGGAATAATTGAATACGGATGGATTGTGTGTGGGTAGAATAGGTCAAGCTGGATGTGGAGGTGTTATAAGAGATGAACATGGGGATTGGGTAGCAGTTTTGTTGTGGAGTTATGGGGACTGAGGGATGGACTTATGCTTTGCTGTTCACTTAATATGCCATGGGTCATTGTCAAGTTAGATGCTAAAGCAATGGTGGAGATCTTACAAAATACAAACTATGTTAATACTGTTGTCTCCCCTTTACTGGATGATTGCAGGCAGCTTGTGGCCCAATTCCAACAGGTTCAGATCAAACATTGATGTCGTCAAGCTAATTGGTGTGCTGATTTGTTGGCAAAGATGGGGGTGGAGCAAGAGGCAGATTTTGTAAATTTTCATGGTCTGCCTGTGGACATTTTGGATGTTTTTCCTTTTGATAAGAATGGTTTGTATGTTAACAGGGTATGCCTTGAACTGGTTGTTCCTGTTTAGTTCTTAATGCGTCGTCTTTCTTACCAAAATATATATATATATATATATATATGTTCATATTGATGTCATATTCGGTAATTCCCTTATTTTTTTAATCACATTTAATGGTTCCATCGTCACATTACGCAGTACCAACATTACATATGACCGTACTATTGTCACATTTAGTAGTTCCTTATTTATTACTCACGTTTGAGAGTTTTATTGTCTTATTGGGCTGTACCAACATTACATATGACTGTATTTTTGTTACATTCAATGGTTTCATTATTTTTTACTCACATCAAATGGTTCTAATGTCACATTGGGTAGAATTAACTTTACATATAACCATATCATTGTCACATTTGGTGATTCTTTAAATATTAAATTGGTTGGTACTAATGTCACATTTGGCTATTCCTTTATTTTTTTTAATCTCATTAGATGGTATCTACAAAACATTGGATAGTACATCCAATGTGTCTAAAAATTGACGTGACTAACAATATTGTAAAAACATTTATTGGGGGCAAATCTGGTTTGAGACCTTAAACAGATTTGTTAGGATTGCTTTGGAGATGAAGGGATCTGATGTGGGTGGCTCTTCTTTAGATGGAGGTAGTTTGCATGCCTTTTGGAAAATTCAAGTACCTCATAAGGTTAGACACTTTGCTTAGAGAGCTGCCAAAGACATACTTCCTACTAAAACCAATTTAGTCCATAGGCATGTGCTTGAGATGATTTATGTGAGGAATGTGGACTGTATGCTAAGTCTTTGTTACATTTGTCCATGGATTATCCTAAAGCTCGAGAAACTTGGTGCTTGACTAAGTTTTCTCATCTACTATCTTCAATGAATTTCCAAAGCTTTGTGGATTTTTTGTGGTATATTGTAATGGTGGTCAAATGGTCAAATAAGGATGTGGCTTTGGCTATTGCCATTGTTTGGGCTTTGTGGACTAATAGGAATGAAATTCGACATGGTGGGTTGAAAAAGAATGGGAAGCAGATTTTCCATTGGTGTACACAATATTTGGATGAGCATTGGGTAGCTTGTGTTATACTTGTGAAGAAGCCTCAAGTTGTGAAGCAGAAATGGGTGCCTCTTATTGGTTTAACTTACAATGTGAATATGGATGGTGCGTGGTGTTCTCTTCTCAAAAAGCTGCTAGGGTGGGGGTGGTAATCAAAGATAATGAAGGGCACTCAGTAAGAAGCTTCATGTTCCTTTGGGTCTATTGAAACTGAGGCTAAAGCTTTTAAAGTTGGAATTGCTTTTGCTGGGGAGATTGGTATTCGGGATTTTGTACTGGAGGGTGATTCTTTGGTCATGGTCCAAGTTTTGTGTGAATTTGCCCTAGCTCCATCTTCGGTGGCTTCTTTGGTTTATGATATTGCAGCTGCTGCTCATGATTTTCGGAGCAAATTTCTCTCTCATGTTCGTCGCAATGAAAATAAACCTGCTCATTTGTTAACTAAACATGCTTTAAGCATTATTGATTATTGTGCTTGGAATGAAAAGAGTCCTTGTTTTATTAAACAAGCTCTTATCCATAATGTATCTATGACTTTTTCTAATTAATGAAGTTTCTATTTGTTATAAATAAAATAAAATAAAAAAGAAATCACAGCTCACTTACTCAACCCAACCCGACCAATGTGGAATGGGTCGGGTCGGTTTCTACACACGGGGAAACCCACAAAGCCTGAAAGCCTAACGTAACAGCAAACGCCGCGAGCAACAACAAAAAATATGTCACAAAGGCGCCACGCTCTGGTCCTCATCCCAAAAATGGTGAAAAGCCCGCCATTGAAAGCTCTCTCACTCTTCATCTCCTCAACAGTCCAAGGCCTCCAACATAGCCACCAATCCTTGTCCTTCATCATACACCACCTTCTCTCTTCCAAAATGCTACCACACGTTCAGTCTCTCATTCAACAAATACTCTCTGGTCGAATCTCCTCTCCTACCTTCACTTCCTCTTCTCTTCTCCACTATTTGACACAAACCAATCTGAGTTTGGATTCAACCCATGTTCATCTTTACGAAGCAATCATCAATGCCCATGTCCAATGTCAATTAACAGAGCAAGCACTCTTCTATTTCACTCAGATGATTGATAAAGGTCTCGTGCCTGGACCAAACACTTTAAATAATCTTTTGGGTTTTCTTATCAACTCAAATTGTTTTGAGAAAGCTTGGTGCCTTTTCAATGAAACAAAGGGTAAGGTTGAAGTGGATGTATATAGTTTTGGGATTATGATAAAGGGTTGTTGTGAGGCTGGTGATTTGGATAGAGGGTTTGAGCTTTTGGTTCTGTTGGAGGAGATGGGTTGGTCTCCAAATGTTGTCATATACACTACTTTGATTGATGGGTATTGTAAGAATGGAGATATTGAGCGGGCCAAGGAGTTGTTTTGTAAAATGGGAGAGCTTGGTTTGGTTGCTAATCAATACACTTACACGGTGTTGATCAATGGGTTTTTCAAGAAAGGGCTAAAGAAGGATGGGTTTGAGCTGTATGAGGAAATGAAGCACAATGGGGTGTTTCCTAATTTATATACTTACAATTGTTTGATTAATGAATATTGTAGTGGTGGAAGAACAAGTGAAGCTTTTGAACTGTTTGATGAAATGCGTGAAAGAGGGGTGGTTTGTAATATTGTTACATACAACACGTTGATTGGTGGGTTGTGTCGAGAGAGGAGGGTTTGGGAGGCTGAGAAGTTGGTGGATCAAATGAAAAGCGTTGGTATTAGTCCAAATGTAATTACATGTAACATGCTGATAGATGGGTTTTGTAAGGTTGGAAAGTTGGACAAAGCTTCAAGTTTATTTGATCACTTGAAGTCATTTGGTCAATCTCCAACACTGGTGACATACAATGTTCTAATTGCAGGTTTCTGTAGAGCTGGAAATTTTGTCCAAGCTGCTGACTTGGTTAGGGAGATGGAGGAGAGAGGAATTTCCCCTTCTAAAGTGACATATACTATTTTAATTGATGCCATTGTTCGGTCAGATAACATGGAAAAAGCATTTCAGATATACTTTTCCATGGAGAAGGCGGGTTTGGTTCCAGATGTTTATACATACGGTGTCTTAATACATGGGTTATGCATGAAAGGTAATATGAAGGAAGCCTCAAAGCTGTTTAAATCAATGAGAGAGAAGCATTTAGAGCCAAATGACGTGATATATAATACGTTGATTCTTGGTTACTGCAAGGAGGGTAGCTCTTACAGGGCACTAGGGTTGCTCAAAGAAATGGGTGAGAGTAGACTAATTCCAAACGTGGCAACCTACAGTTCAACTATTGGAGTTCTTTGCAAGGATGGGAAGTGGACTGAGGCTGAAGTCCTACTTAAAGCGATGATAGAGTCGGGTGTAAAACCATCGATTTCTATCTACAATATGATTTCTAAAGCCAAGAATGATACATGATTCAAGTCTTCAGGCACTCATTCTGACATGGATATTGAAGGAAATGTGAAATGTGAAGACAAAGATATGAAGATGCTGTTTTAGCCCAAACTGACCACTGTTGCAAAGAGGTTAAATTGCCATAATTCAGTGTAAGCCTCTTATCTCTTCTTCACTTGATTATGCACTACAATAATAATCTATAGCTTGTGGAACTTACCTTACTATAACCTAGTACTTCTTAGAGGTCTGCTGTTGAATAAACAACATGAAAATCTCAATTCTTATATTTGAATCCAATAGAAAGGATTTCCTCAAAGTTTATTTGGTAAATTAATTATGTGAATGTATTTTACTTGTATTTGTCATTTGATATACCTAGTCCACCCTTTGATCAGACCCCTGGTTGTATTTAGAAAAATCATGAAATTGAGGAAATGCAATATGGTTAAAAGAAATGAAGATAATTGATCTCATTGTTTTCTAATGGATGTTATGCAATTTGTAACTTTTCTAATAGTAGCTGGAGTGGATTGTACATGGTACAAAGGTATCCCATTTGCTTACAAATAGCTATACAATTGTTATTATACATAGAAGTTACCTCTGATGGTGATTGTTTATTGCTGCAAAAGCAAGTTGGACTAGTTATTAAATTGATATCATTGCATGCTCAGGTAGCTTCTAACTGTAAAGAATGGCTCTGCTTGTCTTTGCATGCCTGGTTCGAATACTGAAGCGCATATGCTTGGTCATTGTAATATTTATGTAATTTCCTTTTTTATTACGTATTTTTGCTTTGATTGTTGTCTTTATACAGTGTATAACTAACTTCATAGCATATATGCAGCATGATCTCACTATTTGACAACGTAGGACAGAACAATCGTGGCCCTGTAAACTCATTGCCCATTTCACAATTAAATTATATGGATTAGGGATTCCCCATCAGTGTCATTCTCTTTCTGGTTCAAAGGCCCTTTAATATATATATATATATATATATACTTGTCTGTACCTTTCATAATTTGGTTGGTTCTTGCCTTACTTTTGAAATTGGATGACTGGTATTGCCGAGGATTTTATGATGTTTGCCTTTTGTGTGCACCACATATGGTTTACCTCAAAGGCTGCATTGCCAAGCAATCTTCAGTATGCCTGCAATTGCCTTAGTTGAAACTCATTCCTATCTTCTTACAGGTAACTCAATAAGCCTTGAAGTACTCTTTTGCTAAACTGTGAGAAGTTACAGAACTTTTTTCTATTTTTGTTAATTATGGTTGTAATTTCATTAAAATTCTTAAAGAGTGTCCTCTTCTTCTCATCTTTAGTGGAAATTAAGAGTCAAAATAAAGGTTTGGATCCTTCTTTCAGAAAGAGTCTTTTGTATGTTGAAATGTTCTCTGTATGCATCTTTTATGTAAGCTGTCCAGGAAAGTATTAGATCCTTCGTTTCACTGTGTGTCAAGTAAATAAATTTTCCACTACATATCCGTTAATGTAATAACATTCTAATAAATATACTATTATGAGACTGCTTGCCTATCTTCTCCATTTGAGTATAACTAGGGGAAGTTGATTCAAATCAACTAAATGAGATCAGCATAAATTAATGTAAATTAGACTCTTTTGATTCCAAGTTGAAGAAACTACAGTCTAGCTTGATTGTCAACCGCACAAGTTGAAACTCTTTTGATTCCAAGTTGAAGAAACTCTTTTTTTTTTTTTTAAGAACCGGTTGAAGAAACTCTTTTGATTGTCCATTTTCCCCATTTTTTATTCATAATATAAATATTGCTAACCTAATCTAATAATCTACTAATATATAATGAAAACGAAAGAAACAGACCAGGATGGCATGAGGTTACTATATGTGTTATCGCCATTTTATTTTTTATGCTTTAGCCAGTGTATATTTTCAAGGAGGGAAAAACACATTAACAGGGTGTTTGATACCTGATAGTTGATAAAACGAAGTATGAAAAGAAAATGATGAAATAAAAAGGAATGGAAAGAATAGAATGGATGATGATATTTTAATTTCTTTTATTTGGATGTTTAAATTAAAGAAGGTTTTTTTTTTTTAAAGAAAGAATTAGATTTTAAATTCATTAAGGATGTGGCATAAAATTACACCCTCCAATAATAATGTGCCACATATGATTTTTACAAATTAATGATTAGGGACTACCACACACAATCATATCCTCCAATAAAAAGTTCTAGCCACATCTATGCTATACTCCAAAATGACAATTGAGACT
The DNA here is from genome assembly GCF_932294415.1 of Quercus robur. Classification (NCBI taxonomy): domain Eukaryota; kingdom Viridiplantae; phylum Streptophyta; class Magnoliopsida; order Fagales; family Fagaceae; genus Quercus; species Quercus robur. The sequence continues at coordinate 31,679,991 of NC_065534.1, read as the reverse complement.
TGTTATAATTGTTAATAATGTCTAGATCAACTCACTATATGTCCAATATGGGACTAACACATAATCAATATTCAACCAATTTAGTGCATCACAATCTCTCCTATTCATATCTCTAACATCTTCATTAGGGTCCACTTAATAGAGCAGTGTCGTTGAGCCCACATGGGATTATTGAGTTGGCTTTAATGTAATTTTAGTCAAAATTGAGGTTTCTTAAATGAGTAATGCTAGTATCACAATATTTTACACAATTTGTTAAGTGGCGAGTTATGAGTGGTAAAGATGTGAACCCATTATTTTTTCTTCACAACCTACAACTTGCTACATGACAAGTCGTGGCAAAAGTTGTGTAAAATGATTCGGTACTAGCATTGCTCTTCTTAAATTCTTATAGTTGTTAATAAAGCTCATATCAATACAGTATATGTTCGATGTGGACTTAGCACATTTCCACACAATACGTTCAATCAATATCCAATTAATTTGGGCATCACAACATAGGGAAAATAGATCCCAAATTCAAAATTTATGCAAAATAAATTAAGTGAAAATATAATTGATTGTCGTTTGGAAAAAAGTCAACGAGTAGTCAATGGTTGATCTATTGAGTGAAAAATATGGACAGGCTTCCATTGAAAGTGTGTGTTTGTGTTTATTTCTTCTTCTTTTTTTTTTTCTTTTTTTTTTCTTTTTTTTAATAGTATGGACTATGGAGCTTATTTATGGTGATTTATTGAGTATATGATGTTATGAAAAATATTTTTTTCACTCTTAAAAAGTGAAAAAATATTATAATCTCAGTTTATAACTATAAAGGTTAGGCTTTTTTGCGGTTGTACTCTGATTATGTAATGTATTATAAACCCAGTTTAAAACACTAATATTACTATTTTACTCCAAAAAAAAAAATGGAAAACGTTTTTTTTTTTTTCCTTTTCCTTTTGGGACAAAACTTCAGTACAGTACTTTAGGTGTTGTTCTTTAAGTTCTCTTATTAAGATTCAACCATGTGATTACTTTATTAAAAAATACACTTCCATTTTATGAGAAAAAATTCACATGACAAAATCATAAAAGGAGAACCTAAAGAACAGAACCTAAGTCTTGCCCTTCCTTTTATTGACTTGCATTTTCCACTATACCAAACGTAAGAAAACGTTTCTCGTTTGAACAAAACATAATCCCTTAAATGCTATATACTCCTAGCATAATGATGGTATAAAGAGCAAGGTATTGGTTGAAGAGCTATTGATTGCACATGGGCATGGGGGAGGAAGAGGAGGCAAAGAAGGGTCACGCCGGTGCTTTCTAGCCATTTGGTTGGCCTTGTGAATTAGTTGTCTTTGGGTATTTGTTGATGGTGTGCTGTTGTGGGCCTTTCCCGTGTTAGGAATTAATGACTTACATAACAAAAATTCATTAATTTTAGTATGTGTGATATATACATATATATTAAGCCACTTTGTGCAAATAAAGTGTAATGTGTAAATGTAATTATAGTAAAACGTAAAATAATGATATACAATCAAAACAATTAAAATGGGCACTAAATTTATTTTAAATTATAGTTACAACCTTTTTCTTTTAAGGAAATTCCTTGAAACCGTTGGTAGTAAAATTGGGATTTAGTTTATCTTCATTACTTTTTTAGAGATGAGTTCAAGTTACACCTGGTGTAACTTCACAAGAATTATACCCTTTTTAGACCGTAGATTTCTATTAGATCTAAAGGTTAAAAGAGGTCAACTATCTATGTCATTATTAAACATTTATTACTTGTCACACTGACTAACCAAATTAATGGTAGGGAATATTATATTACTATTTTTTTTCTATTTTCTGTTTCTCTCTCTCTCTCTAATTAATTTATCTCTAACCTTGCACAAGCGCTATTCCTAACTTTCTGAGTTGCAGACCTTCTTTAGCATGACCTTATTATTTTATAATATACCACTTGACTATTACAAGTTATGTCTTTCGTAGGATGCCAAATAAGTCCATTGTGCTTCTTATCCGATTATGTTTTCTTTATGTTTTCCTCAACTTGGTTAAATAAAAACACTATTATTATTTGTGGGCATAGCCATCAACGTTGAATCTTGAACTTCTATATATGTGTGTGTTGTTCTACAAGACGTGATGGGTTTACATAAATTTCGTCAGAAATTCATGGTCACCTCTTAATGAAACTCTCTTTTTATAACAGTGTTGGTGAATTTGTTTAATGAATCAAGTTATTTGATATATGACTAATTTTTATATTTAGGAATATGAAATCATGGAGTTTGGAAGAGGCATGAATTGTTTTATTTTAGTAATTAATTTTGGCACTTACAGGCACAAAAGTAAATTCTGATTCTTTAATTTTAGTAATCTTTGTTTGTGTTTAATATAAATTGAGGATAAGCATTGATCCTTTAATTTTCGAGAGAATGATAAATCTGATCCTAAGATAGTGTTTTATTTTGTAGAAACCCAGATATTGATGAAAATATCCAGGTTCACAGGTGTGTTTATCTGAAAACAAAAAAGAAAAAAGAAAAAAGAAAACAAAAGAAAGAAAAGAAGAAGAACACAAGAGGAAAGAAATGAAAAAATTTGAGAGACAATCATTAATACTAGGATATCCTCTAAAATCTAAAATCTAGCATTAATGACTCTAATTAATGGCATGAGAAGTAGTGATTTATCACCGTTAGATCTAATAAAAATCTACGGTCTAAAAAGGGTGTAACTCTTGTGAAGTTACACCAGGTGTAACTTGAACCTATCTCACTTTTTTAACTTGAATCTTATTTTATTTTAATAAGAGACTATCACATCATCTACTAATAAAATAAAATGTGAAAATTAAAATTTACCACCACTTATTATTATAAATTTAAAACAAAGAACATATCTAAATAAAAAAGTACTGAAGGTAAATTAAATTTGTAAAATTGTAGTTAAAGTAAACTAGGAGTAATAGAATTTAATTTAAGATATATTATGTAAAGAATAAATAAAGCCAACTATTATTTTATTGTAGTATGTATATGATTCAATGAAATATTTGCATGGTCTAATAACATAAAATATTAGTAATTAAAAAAAAAACATAACTATTAATAAATTCAGCACCATACAAAACACTTTTTCTAAGCAAAACGTATTCTGGTAGAAATTAAAATCTAAAATGTAGAGCAGAGTTACTAAAAGCTGCTTTTTTTTTTTTTTTTTTGAGAAGTACTAAAAAAAAAAACCAAAAAAAAAAAAAAACTCCCAACCAAGAAGAGCTATTGGGTTTTTATTATTTCTGCAAAACGCTCTCATCCAAGCGAAACGAAGCATTTAGTTTTTCCAAAGAAAGAACAGTGTAGACTCTAGACAAGGGAAGTCATTTAAATCAATAACAGTTAAAAGTCAACAAACTCGGGAAATTCAAACCATCTCCTGATTTCATTTTCCGCCTAAGCAAAGCACGCGAAAGCCGAAACTTATCTCTCTCTCTCTTTCTCAAACATGTCTACCGCCGAGACGTCGGGGAACTCGATCCAACAAGACCCGAAAAGACCCGAAGAAACCCTAGCTCCCCAGTTACCGCCCGATCCTCTTCTCAAATCCGGCACCTTCATTGCCGTACCTCAACACGGTACGACGGCTGAGCCGCCGCCGCCACAACTGCGCCGATCTTCCGACGACGCCGTGCCAGCTTGCTTGGCCGCAGAAAAGTCTAACGGGGAAACGCCGCCGGTTGCGCCGGCTCCGGCTCCGGCTCCAGGGAACGCCGCGTCTCTGGCCGAAACTCCGCCGCGTCGGGCGCCAGCGGCGGCTCCAGATTGGTTGCCGGCTGGTTGGATGGTCGAAGATAGAGTTCGGAGCTCCGGCGTCACTGCTGGAACCGTAGATAGGGTAAATTTCATTTCTCATATTATTCATTGTTAGCTTGTTACTTTTATTTATTAACAATAAATTCAATATTTTGAATGTGTGGTGTCTGCTAATGCTTTGTTTGGTTGCTGGGAAAACTCAACAAGAGTGATTTATGGTCGAGCTGTTGAATGATAATGTTTCGTGAATTAACTAACAAATACGAGATTTATGGTCGACCCTGATTACACCAACGGTAGATTAGTATGTTGAGGATTCACAGCTGACCCCATTTGAGACCATGGCTTTGTTGTTGTTGTCCCGATAGGAATCTTTCTTAGAATCTCAAAATAGACTAGCATTTCACCTGGTTAAGCTGTTGGTAATAATTTATTACTTATCCACTTTGATTTGTGTTTCTTTGGGGTCTTTTACTTTTCCTTGCAACTCCTTTACTGATTTATACGTTGGTACCTTTTGTGCCTGTAAATTGGAGCATTCAAGAGTATATGGTTTTTGAGTTGGGTTTTATATGATTTAAGCCAAACATCCTCTTGTCCTGTTCAATTTGTCCAAGCATGGAGTTTGGCTATGTTAAAGATAAGGCATGGAAAATGACACACAAGTAGAGTTAATTATCTGCAGATATATTGAGAATATTTCCTTGATGTTTATGTGAGCTTGATGTTGGAATTGTTCTCACCTTTTGCAAGAAAGTAATAACAATTGGGAGACTTCTCAAAAAAAAAAAAAAAAAAGTAATAACAATTAGGAGCTTACCAAGAGCTGGATAGAGCCTTAGAGTTTTAACGGCAATATTCCTTATGAGATCATTGAAAAAGAAGGACAATAATGAAGTTTTTAGATGGACAATCTTACTTCTTAGAGACGAGTCAGGTTACTGACCACCCTAGTAACTATTCAATTATTCTTTCTTTCTTCTTTCTATTCATGCTTTAGTAGTATATTATAATTCCTCAGAAGCACATTGTTTTTCTCTTGGAAATTGTGGTAATCCTCTGGTGCCAGAGGAATGCTATCATCCAAAATGGCCCAGTCTTGACTGAAGAACAGATCCTGACAGCGATCAAGAAAGATGTTAGTGGTCAACTTGAATTCAAAGTAAAATTCCCCAATTCCACTCTAAGCAGGATCCTCCACTACCATTAAGGCTTAAAAAACTCTATTTTGATATCTGATGCTCACTGATCTGAAGATGCTGCAGTGCATTACTGTCTCTGCTTAGTTGCTGAGTTGTATACAGGCTGCTTACTTGGTGTCTGCCGACTGCATCTATCTGCAAACAAACATAGCAGCCTTCCTGCATAAAGATGCAGGTACTGATTGGGGATGTTGCAGATAGTGGCTGCTCTTGTTCTGCTTCTAGCTAGGGCTGCTGTTGTTTAATAGAAGCTCCTTGGTTTTTTGCCTTGCAAGGATCAGGAATGTATTAGTGGAGTGATTTTGGCAAGCTGCTGGCTGTTTGTTGGACTAATCTTCTCCTGTTCATGTTCTCAGCTGGTGGATAGTTGATTTACATCTGTGGTTAATTGATATTTGATAGGATGACTTTGTGTAATTGTTAAAATTTTAGTCTATAGGGGGAACTTGGCCTGGTAGTTTTGCCAGTGGTGTGACCTCTCAGTCTTTTTATAGTTTGTTTTCTTTGTTTCATTATTAATAAAATCTCTGATTCATATAAAATAAATAAATAAATAAATAAAATTGCAGTAATGCTTGTATTGATTATTAAAAAATGAAGTTGAAAAAACTAACTAAATTTTTATGATTATATGATCACTCTTAACTGCGATATGGATTATGAAGCAGGAAGATGGTACACCACCTAAGATGGAATATGGTACTATACTACAATGGAGGTACCATGAACTAAGTAGGGGGCTGTTCTGAGGTTTTAATAGGAAATTGCATAAAATCTAGGTATGATTTTCATGATCAGATCTTGTCTTAAAAATTTCTCCATGAAAGGGGATAATTTAGTAATCTTTTGGAGGAAATGAATCTGTTCTTGCAAGTTGCATCTGGAACTTGGTGAGCTTATCCCTTTTTTCTTGGCACAATTAATTTTTTTTCAAAATTTTTAAGGATTTTGGAAAGTAGTCTGTTGCTTGGTTCAAATGCTAATACGTCTTCTGCTTCAACGGACATTCATGTGGCTGGTGACAATAATCGGTTGTTAGAAAAAGATTCTGATATCTTTTTTCTTTTTCTTTTTTGTTTGTTTATTTTTTTGGGGGGGGGGGGGGGGGGGGGGTTGTGGGGGAGGAGAAGGGGACAGGGTGGAAGTAAAAGACTAGATTCTGATATCCATATGGATGTGAAATAATTATGCAGTAGTTAGGTCGAATCTGCAATATACAAAAACGGGGTGTTGAATCTGAAGTGAGTTCCTTTTGTTTTGTTTGGCATCTAAAATGAATCATTTGCTGCAAATGTTGGTAAAGAACATTAATAAACATTCCCGTTTCAATTTTCAGTACGTTGCTGTGATGGCCCCAAAATCCTGCAATTGTTCTATCTCATAAAATGTTATCAAATGCTATAGGTACAGAAGATGACATAAATATTCCGTTTGATGGTGGACTTCCAAAGAAGGCCTAAATTGTCTCTGTATTGTGCAGTATTATTTTCATTCAGTTTCAGGAAGCCGATTCCGGTCGAAGAAGGAGGTTCTTTACTTTTTGGAAACAGGAACCAAACGTAAAACAAGGAAACCAAGTGAGAACTCCGATGCTGATACGATGGTGAGCTAACTGCAAATGTTAGTTTTCTTGAAGGTATTGGAAATTATTCCCTTTCACTTGTCCAATCTCCCTTCTAACATGCTTTTTCAAATTTCTTGTCTGTATAAGGAGGGCTCTGGGGGCCAGAAACAAAAGAAGTCTGCCACGAAGGCGAAGACTTTTGATTTGAAATTTGATTTCTCTAATGTGCCTGAGAAGGTCCAGTGGGTTCTCACAGATTACTCGAAAGGATCCTGGGCTCCTTTTACTGGTGACAAAAAGGTGCCACAGAGTACTGTGCAAGAATGGGAAGCGGCATTCACAGCCTTCAGCTCCAAAAACAATGGTCAGAAATTGTTTTGAAAAGCATTTCCAAACCTTCCCATTGTATCATTAAGAATGCCATCCTATACTGACCAATAGAAGTCTTTTTCTAATTCTCTTTTCTTTTCTTTTAGCTTTTTGGGTTGGTTTTGATGAAATTTTCATTCGATAGCCAAGCTCAATTGAATAGCTATTTGGCATTTCTTGTTCTAGGTTGTAGGATGTTTTAACTTTTTGATATTCCCTTTTGTTTTGTTTTGTTTTCTTTCTCTTATAATTAACATGTAACTTTAGGATGGATTCTTGTTCAAACGAGTTTCATTGTTGCAAGAACTCAAGATCAAATGTTAAGAAGGTTTTCTATTTTTGGAATATGAATCAAGATGTGATGTGAAACGTTAATGCTCACTTGTGGCATGTGTGTTCCAACCATTTTCTTTGCAATTTTATTAACATAAAGTACATGCCATGCTTTTACAAAGAAGTCAAGAGCAATTTGAAGCCTAAATCTATGTTTTATACAGATCAGCAATCACTTTGATATAAGGTTTAAGTTTTGCTCGTCTGTCCCTAGAATGTTATTGTTTTATTGATGTGGTTGATTTTATGTGCAAAAATATGTGGCATGTGTTCTTGCCATATATTCTTACATATTACAAGCATAAATCGTATTCAATGTTCATCATCCTCAGCTAAACTTAGGGGCTGTTTGGCAAGGTTGTTTAAACAACAGTTTTTCGTTATTTAAACAATTCAATACGCATTTTTATGATACTTTTTCACCTACACATATTTTCACAACACTTAAATAACGTAACTAGAACAATATTACTAAATGGGCCCTTAATATACTGCACAGTCTGTACTTAAGGTAAGTCTTTTAAGTTTTTACCTTATTTTAATATTTTGATAACCTACCCTATTTTAATATGGTACTTATTCCAATGAAAGCTCTCACTTATAGTAAGAATTAACGCAAGGACTTTGTGTGCCTAATAGTCTCATTGGAAACAAAGATGTCATTTATTTGTCAATCTCTTCTTTTTCGTTTCTATTTAAAAAAAAAAAAAAAAAAATTAAAGAATGAAAGAAATTAACAAACCAAATCACAGGCAAACCTTTTTAAGTTTTTTTGTGTATGTGTGTGTATTATAGATAGGTATGAAGCACTCAAAAACTTGTTACTTTGTTCCTCTAATTGTAAACAGAGAAACCCTGTGCGTGTATAATAGACAAGTATGAAGCACTCAAGAACTTGTTACTTTGTTCCTCCAATTGTAAACACAGAGAAATCCTGTTGCTCTCTTCAACTCTTCTAAAGGATGATAAAGTCGTTGAAGATCTGTCATTTGTAGGTTAGGTTTTAGGAGCATGGAATCTTTTGGAAACAAATATATTATTTTATTTTGAAGGATGGGTTTTAGGAGCGTGATATTTTTTGGAAACAAATATATTATTTTATTTAGCAGAAAAATTATTTTGGAAAATAGTTTTTTTTTTTTTAAATTTTGTTTTGAAAACACATGTTTCTAAAATATGATTTCAATGTAAAATTTGAAATTTCAATGTTTAAAACCGCGAAAACAAGATTTTTAAAGGTTATTCTTCCAAATAATCTAACCACAACAATAATTAATAATAAAATATGTATTATTTTTCTCAACCCATATAACATGTCTACTTGTTTTTCTTTCACCTATTACTTTTTTTAATATATAATTTGAGAATTAAACAATGAATTTGTTTTTAATAGGGTTTGTAAATCTCTGTGTCAATTCCTTATTAAAATAAAAATAAAAAATAAAAAATTGACTTGGTAGTATAATACTACAAGTATTTTATTGGAAGGATTATGAGTTTTGTATTGAATCATTACAAAATTTAATCTCAACTCCAAAATGCATTGGCCATTGCAATATGTATTTATACATACAAAATTATGTACTCAAAAAAAATTTTCAATGATGAACAATGAACTATTTAAAATTTATCCAAACTTTAGAAATTAAACAATATTTTAAACATTTTTTATTGTGCATTAAAACTTAAAAGCCCTTTCCAGCCATTTTTAAAACTTTAAATGAGTATCCTAAACTAATGAGTTTTACTAATATATACCCTTAAAGAATATGTTAATAAATTATTTTAAAAAATATTTTATGAAAAAAAGGAGAAAAATTTTAAATTTTTAAACAGCATTACTATTTTCAATTTCTTAATAAAAGTTTCCTAAACTAAAAACTATAAACCCTCTCTCTCTTTCTCTCACACCGACACTTGAAAATCACTAGTTACAGTCACAAACCCCCGATTTAATAGTGTAGCTCTTGATTGCAAAATCAAAGCAAAGGATTCATTGAAAAAAAAAAATGGGCAGGAAATTCTTCGTCGGCGGCAACTGGAAATGCGTATGTCTCTCTGATCCTTTTCCTTCTTCTTCTTCTTCTTCATGATCATCCTATATATTGTTATTCTTTTCAATGAAAAACATTACTCTTTTTAGTTATGTATTTGTGGCGGTCGATTTTACTTGACCTCGTGTTTCGAAAATATGATTTCAACTAAACTTTGTCATTTCAGAAACATGATTTCAGTTATATAAGGTTGTCGGTTGTGCATGAAATCGTGGTTTTGAAAATATTGATTTCAGATAAAGATGTTGTGAGTTCAGAAACATGTTTTCAGTTAGTTTGAAAATATATGATTTTAGCTAAAGTTAAAAAAACTTGATTTCTGTAATGTGTTGGGTTTGATTTTACATAACTTTGTGTTTTGATCTCAGTTAATGTTATTAGTTCAAAAACATGATTTCAGTTTATATGTGGCAGTTGATTTTACATGACATCGGTTTAAAAAGTATGTTTTCAGTTAACGTTATGAGTTCAAAAACTTGATTTCAGTTATAGGTGGCAGTCTATTTTACATGAAATAGTGTTTTGGAAATATGATTTAAGCTAAATTGTGAGTTCAATAAACATGATTTCAGTTCTATGTGGTGGTCGATTTTACTTGACACTGTGTTTTGAAAATATGATTTCAACTAAACTTGCGAGTTCAAAAGCATGATTTCTTTTAAATGTGGCAGTCGATTTTACATGAAATTGTGTTTTAAAAATAAGAATTCAGGCAACATTATGAGTTCAAAAACATGATTTTTAATCATGTTAATATATGAAATCACGTTTTGCAAACATGATTTTATAACTACCATAGGTTCGTACATAGTTTTGAAGCCGTAGATAGTATTTGAAAGTAAGTCATTAACATAACAGCCTTTTTGACAAAACCCCTGGATAAGAATTCTTGTTCTTTGCTCGGGTTCTGGATGTAGTAAAAGAGGCTAGGTAACCCTAGTGCTGAATTGTTTTTTTTAATTGCTAATTTCACATTCACCTAGTGGTTCTTGAAACATATGTTCTCACCCTCCATCTTGTTCACACGAGGAGAGGAGATATGAGATGCCATTTGAGCTAGAACTCATTGGCAACCTCTGTACTGAATTGTGCGTAAGTTTTTAAAGAATAAAGAGTTGAGAATTTTGTGACCTTGATTGTGTTGCAGAATGGGACAACTGAGGAGGTGAAGAAGATTGTTACCACATTGAACGAAGCTGAAGTTCCTTCTGAAGATGTAGTGGGTATGTTTTGTTTGAGCTTCTTTGATGCCCATCATATTCTTGTTTTCAATATGTCTCAGATGTTTTGTTTCTTGCAGAGGTTGTTGTAAGCCCTGCATTTGTGTTTCTTCCTTTTGTAAAGAGCTTATTACGGTCTGATTTCCAAGTCGCTGCACAAAACTGCTGGGTCCGCAAAGGTGGTGCTTTTACCGGAGAGATTAGGTATGCTCAGATTTCATTTATCACTGTAGTGCTTGGAATTCAGTTTTTAGATAGATTGATTTGCCAAATGATCAGCCATGGTTTGCTAGTTACTATAACTTTTGCAGTTTAAAGTTACTCAATGTGGCAAATGTTAGAGTAAAGTCATTAACCATTATTGATGTTTGTGTTATTGAGTGGGCTATCTAAATGGATACTCTCTATCTAACTTTAGGTTGTGTTTGGTACAATGTAAATTGATTTCCGGAAAATATTTTTCGCATTTACAGGTGTTTGGGGCGGCAGAAAATGTTGGTCAACTGTATTGTTTTCCAGTTGACTGTATAATAAAGGAATTTATGGTGAAAATTGGTTTACGCTTTCATTTTCTGTAAATCCATTTTCCACCTCACCTGAAACTTATCAACCAAACCCCCACCCCCAACCCCCAATGTCTGCCACCCAACCACTAGCACCCACTAATGTCCTCCGTCTCTGGTAGCCAACCACAGTCACCAGCTGCCACCATAGCCAGTCCTAATCATGATTTTTTTTAATCTAAAATTTTCCATTTTTTTTTAATTATATATGTGCTTGGGAGATGAGAAAATGTGAGACTTATCAACCCATTTTCCGCCTCACCTGTAAACCCATTTTCTGTAAACCCATTTTCCGCCTCACCTGGAACTTATCAACCGAACCCCCACCCCCAACCCCCCAATGTCTGCCACCCAACCACCAGCCCCCACTAATGTCCTCTGTCTCTGGTAGCCAACCACAGTCGCCGGCTGCCACCATAGCCAGTCCTAATCGTGATTTTTTTTTAATCTAAAATTTTCCTCTTTTTTTTTATTATATATGTGCTTGGGAGATGAGAAAATGTGAGACAGTAGTAGAAAATATGTTTTCCATAGTATTTTCTGGAATGCAACCGAACAATGAAAAATATTTTCAAGAGCATTTTCAAGAATGCAATTTAACACTTGAAAATAATTTCTTTTCCGAAAAATATTTTCACCTGAAAATATTTTACAGTAAGAAAATATTTTCCATTGAACCAAACACAGCCTTAGTTCTCAGTTCCCACATTTCAATAATTAATTCTTGAATGTTAGAGGTTTTTGTTTTATGCAGTTATCCAAGAATAAATAATTTTTTTATAGGTTTGATTAGTTTGTTAATATTATCCAAGGATAAGTAATAACCTGTCCTCCTCTCTTTGAAACAAAGGATGCTTCTGGCTATGTCAGTGCTTGGAATAAGTGGATTTTTTCACCACTTTCAAGATCATTCAGTGTTGTTCCTAAAATAATCTAACATATTTCCCCCTGTGGTGGTTTATATGCAATTGAAACTTCCTTTTCTATTTTCACATCATAAATGGAAACCAGGTTGATTTTTAATTCTTTTTTTAGTCTATGTTTGGGTTTTCCCCTCATTTTCAGTTTTTACTATCAGCCGTTCAGGTTTGGTGTAATGATTGTTTTTATGTAAATATTGTGAAGCTGATGTCTCTTTCTACAGTGCTGAGATGCTTGTCAATTTGGGTGTTCCCTGGGTCATCCTTGGTCATTCTGAAAGAAGAGCTCTTTTAAATGAGACAAATGAGGTAATCAATGTTGCATTGGTATCTTTTCATATGTTTATTATATGGTAGTTTGCCTAAACAATTTTTGCTCCTGTGGTGGTGCTTGTGTTATAAATTGATGTACTGTTTGTTTTGCAGTCGTCATAATCTCTCCTTTCTTTGCTTCTCTTTGTAGTTTGTGGGAGATAAAGTTGCATATGCACTATCTCTAGGCTTAAAAGTGATTGCTTGTGTTGGAGAGACTCTTGAGCAGAGAGAATCAGGATCTACTGTGGCTGTTGTTGCTGCTCAAACAAAAGCAATTGCAGGTACCTCCTAGCTGTACTAATAAAGGAAAAGAAAAAGTTGCTTCTTTTTTTGTCTGTTACTTTAAACTCTCTTATCTATTTTGGTTTAAGAGACACTGTCTTTTTAGAATGGTGCCTATGGAAGTTTCTTCCGAATGTAATTTGGATTAAGAGATGGTTGTTTGTAAATGCATAGAGAAGTTTACACAACAATTTTTGGTCTAGGATCTTTTTATTTTACTCGTACACATTGGTTAACAAGCTTTAGCTTTTGCATATTCTGCTCCTTTCTCCTTCAATAATCTATACCATGATTTTATGGATGAATGATCCCTTTACTATTCTCTTGCAGATAAAGTATCAAATTGGGCTCATATTGTTTTGGCCTATGAGCCAGTTTGGGCCATTGGAACTGGGAAGGTTGCAACCCCTGCTCAGGCTCAGGAAGTAAGTATGGCTCTGAGAATGTTTTAATCTATCTCTTCTTTAATTTGAAGTTTAACTGTAATGATTTACTCTGGCAGTGTTTCTATCTAGGGTAGATAGGACTCTTATTCCAAATAAGTTGCTCAATTCATGTGCCCAATCCTCTTCTTAGCATATCTTAGTGCTTGGGGGCAAGTGATGCATGAAACTAAAGTTGGGCTCTTTAAAAGATTCTCTATTTATATAATCTAGCAAAACAAGAAGAAAGGAATCTCTTTCTGTCGATCCCCATAGCAGTAAAAGATAGAATAAAGAAAGGAAGACTGTGATTAGCTCCAAAGTTTATATTTAAAAGAGTCTTGGGGAATACCATACAACGATCAGTGGAGCCACTATAGTAACATGAGCTATGCTTTTCTGACACTTTGATCTCTTTATGTATGATACATTAATGCCCTTTTTCACAGATATATATTCTTATTACTCAACTATATAGACTACTGTCTATCTTTCTGCTACATGTATCAAAGCACAACACAGATTGTTTGTAATTCATCTGCAGACATAGGGTATTAGGGTGCACACATGTTTGTTACCTGCAGCTATATCTTTGTGTTAGCTGTGTTTGGAACATTGTGTTCCCATCCTCAAGTTGCACAAGAGAGTTTCCATATCTATACGTTTTGAGCTTTGCAGGTTCTCCTATCCATTATTTTTCTGTGCACAAATTTCAGTAACTGATTGTAGTAAATGGAGGTCATTTATATGTATTCACAAAGATGATATTGCATCAGGTTGTTTCAGAAAAAAATTCTTTTTTCACAACATTTCATGGGTAATTCTGCCAGGTTCACTTAGAATTGAGGAAATGGCTTCATGACAATGCTGGTGCTGAAGTTGCTGCATCAACCAGAATTATCTATGGAGGTATTTTTCCCCTGCATTAGTATTCATATGCAACCACTTTTTAAAATTCTTTTGCTTTTATACTTAGTATGTGTAAATAAACCAGCTTCATATAAAATCAAGTTACTAATGGCCATGGGCCACCATGGACTGGCTATGGTTAAGAGAAAATATATCTATTGAGAGGCATATACATCTGTGAGTGTGTGTGTGTATATATAGCAGGATGACTTTATTTGTAGGTGGACCATTCTGTTTTAGTTCTCCACATTTTTACGGAGTGTTCCCAGAATTTTCATATTATTTTTCCTACTGATATTTCAATGTGGAAAGATTTTTTTCTCTCTTCACCACAGATTCTCGTCTTTTTTTCTTGAAAAGAATTAGATCACCATGGGAAACTTTCAAATGAGTGATGCTTTCCATCCCATTATTCTCTCAAACTCTTAAATGACATACCAGTTGCCTACTAGGAAGCATGGACACTTCTTTAAGGGTGCCGTACCCATGTTGTATCGGTGTCGTACCAGCTGTGTTATGTTATAATTTTTCAGAAATTGCTTATGTCACCATGTCGTACCTGTACCTCTGTCCATGTCCATGCTTCCTACTTGCCTACCTTGAGGAATAATTTTATGTAGAGATGATTACGGTCAAGTTGGTTTGGGATTGGTATCAACCTGCTACTTGTGACTCATTTAGGCTAGGAAATTCCCCAATTATCAGTCAAACCATCCCGAACTCTCCTTCAGTTTCACGGTTCAGCTCGGTTGGATATTAGATTGGGGTTACTCAAGGCTGCAGTAATGTCTGCACAGAGATGATGCTTCATGTTTAGGCAGATCTGTGCTACTGTTGTCAATGATGGAGTGGCCAAGCTTCAATCTGACAGTAGTGGAGACTTGGAATACTGGGTGTGTGTCATGGTCAGGGATTGGATGTTGAGGCTTCATTGGTTTGGCTCTTAGGAGTCAGGTCTGATCTGGATGGAGGGGAGCAGGTTCAATCATGTAAGGGAGAGAGGATGGGATGGGGCGTGTGTTACATGTCAACTAGTGGGTGGTGAGAAATCTGAAGGCCCAGTCAGAAAAGGCACATAAAATATATAGGTAAAATAAACTTTCAAAGGGGTCTGGTCAATTCAATCTGATTGGGTTTCCTCACTTGAAACCCACCGCTGACCATACTCTTTCTCAGAGCCAACCATTCCCAATTGGTTTAGACTAAGGTCAGGACGTTTTTTCTCAGGCCCGGGTTGGGCTGATCTGCCCTAATTATATGTGTGTATGCAAGTACATGCATATATGTATATGTGAGAGAGAGAGAGATTGTAGTAGTAATAGTGCACATGTTGTTGGTTGTCTTGTATGTTTTTTGTCAGAATAGTAGTTTATTTCGTGTGTATATATATATATATATTTTTTTTTTTTTTTTTTTTCTGTTCTTGTAATTGCACAGTAATATTGTTGTGGGTAAATCAATTGGTTCACATAAAATATACTCCATTGGGCTGAACTAAATGTCTAAAGAGGCCAAGTTTTAGCAAGTTGAACCCAGTTTTAAAGATCTTGAAGACTAAAAAGTGGGTATATGGCAGCACAAGATGTCAGCTGCATCCTATATCTTCTTGCATAATTCCTTTTCCATCTATAACTCTTTATACTATTACTATTAGTTCTAGAATTGGGATTGGTTTGCCTACTCGAGAACTATTCTAGTTTGTATAATCTGTCCAAAAAAAAAAAATTCCAGTTTGTATATCTTTATATATCTAATCAGATATCAGACCAACAACCAACCCTGGCTGGCTTGTTTAGTTCAATTTAAGAGTTGACACCAAAACCATGTTCAACTCATTTATGATGTGGATGTTTTCCTTGGTTTTAGTGGTCTACCACTCATAAAGGCTATTCCATTCATTAGAGTGAATATTTGGTTACACTACCACTGTAGCTTAGGAAGATGTTTTACATATCTAACACAGATGTGCTACATTCTTACTAAAAGTATATCTACTGTAGGTTCTGTAAATGGAGCAAACTGCAAAGAACTAGCAGCACAGCCAGATGTGGATGGATTTTTGGTTGGTGGAGCTTCCCTTAAGGTGTTTATTTCTCTTTGAAATCATTATTTTGACTTATTTGGTTTCTTGTCCGTAGCTTTGGTTGACTAACTCTCCTGTCGACAATTATTTTACAGCCAGAGTTCATTGACATTATCAAGTCAGCCACAGTGAAGAAGAATGTTTGAAATTCAGGACCATGGGTTGTTATGGCCGCCTTCTTGCTTCCTCATGGAATGCTTAATGGAAAACTTGTGTTATAGTTTTGTAATTGTGGTCTGTTCTTGGAGATTTTAGCCAAGCATAGTTTCAAGAAAATTAAAGTAAGACAGTTATCAAAAAGTATATAAGACTTACGTATATTTGTTTGTGTGATTTAAGGCATGGATCTCACTTCAAAACTTATTGAGACTTATTACCTGATTGTGTGGACTTGTTGCTGGTTGACTCTTTATGTTTTTGATTACTGCTTGAAATGAAACCAATTGGTGATGGCTCATTTAATAATAAGTAATAACAAGCGGTCAAAGTGGAACGAATTTACATTATGTTCAGATTTACCTTTTCTTATTTGTCACATCATTATTTTTAGATCCATCTCTTAGCACACTTCCTACCGTGTAAAAGAGGTAATAACTTAAAGAATTAATACCTAATCAGTTTGTTTTCTCACTGGATATCATTGTCTACTTCTAGTCGATGCACAAGGATGCGACTCGGATATGTTGTTTTCGAGGAAATAATTTGCGTATGTTCCAAAGCTTATTGTTTGAGTAATTTGCTCACACCCAAAATATTTTTCCATTCTTGTTGACTGCTTAATTGAACCGCTTAATAATTCGGTGCATGCCAAGCTCATTGCCATTATTAACTAGGTAAGATTTCCATAACTATTTGTTTCTTTTCCTCTTTTAAGTTAGTGTGAGTTTGGATTAGAATTAAAAATGAAAATTATTTTACTATTTAGTTTATTTTTGTTACTATTTATAAATTTTACCAAACTTTTTAGCACTATTTATAAGTCTTACTATACTATTTTAATTCATTTTTACTTTTATTTACAACATTTTTAGCAATAATTTTCAATTTTAACAAAATATACAGTGTTAATCACTTTCCCCCACAATTTTTTTCCCTTTGCTCATTTTTGCATCCACTTCCTGTCAATCTTGCGCTATACACCTAACTTTGTAGAGCTTGTGATGCCTTAATTTACAGACCCATTGCCCGTCCTCATATGGTCCACGCCTTTGCGATTGACTGATTGCGTAATCTTTGATAGATTAGACAAAATGTTTTTTTTTTTTTTTTTTTCTTTCTCTTTGTCAAAATCGAAGACTTTAAGGCTTTTAGCTACATATGACATGACAATCAAATCCAGAAAGCACGTCGAAACAGCGAGGACATATCCTAGCGTCAAAGGGGAAAGTGGCCTCACTTCATTTTTATTCATTTATTATTTTTTCTGTTCATTTCATCCTCACTATTTACTTGGCTACCATGAAAAGTTCCAATGCGAGGCTCATGTTTTACCGACTTAAAATTCCCAGGAGATTTTCCACACAAGTTGCCTTTTTATTCTCCTTTATGTTTTAAATTCCAACCACCTTTCGACTTACTCCTTAGACTACTTTTCTTGACAGAGGAAAAGCAAGCTTGACTTCTTGAGTGTCCTAAACAGTAAAAGATGTACTATTATATAAAATCTGAAACATCTCCACCGCCATGAACCATTGTTTTCGTGTTTGGTTTCACTTTAGTTTTATTGTTTTGGTGGGCCTTCTTAACATTTTAATTTCTCTATGCACTTCCATGTGGTTTCTCAAAACCTTTTTTTGATAGAAAAAATTCACAAAAACCCTACATGGTTTTCATAAAATACGGTACTCTCAGAGCTTTGAGATATGGTATTATTTTATATATAAATTATTAAAAATACATGAAAATAGATAGTGAAGTAATTATTTATGTAAAAATAATTATTTATGTTTTTTAGTGTTTGATAGTGTCAGAAAAATAACTCAAAAAAAAAAATTATAATTGGTCAACATAAAAAATATGACTTAAGATTTATTTGAATACCGCTTATTTTGCTAAAATTGAAAATTTATTACTGAAAGTACTGTAGATAAAGGTAAAAGTTAATTGAAATAATACAGTGAGACCCATGAATAGTAATAAAAAGTACAGTGGGGTCCATAAATAGTAGTAAAAATAAACTGAATAGTGAAATAATTTATAATTTTCATTGTTTCTCAAACACACACTTATTTTTAGAGATTGTTTTCCACTATTTTTTTTTTTTTTTGGGAAAACAACTCTATCTCATAGCAAGTTAAATAAGGGAAGTTAGGAAATTGTTTTTCAACTCATTTAAGGTTGCTACCAAACATAGAAAAATGAAATAATTTTATAGAAGATACTTTTGAAAATTGATTCATTTTATAAAAAACATTATCGATGAAACATTAGAGTTACCCATGTGTTATGACATGAGCTCACTATTTATTTTCAAGAATGCCAAACCATTTAGGCACAAAACTTTATCACATTGGGGTGAAATGTTATATTTAAAGTGAGAGTTGTGTACATTAGACTAGAGCATAGACAACCTTTATATAAGTAAGCTTGACTCCAAGGAAAGAGAGGAGAGTAAATTCGAACTAGAGATATTTGCTTTATGAGGTACAGTTCCAAACAAATTATGCTTTCTCAATCAAAAGTGATTAGCAACTAAGAATTACTCATGATTTTTTTCCCTGCTGATAAGAATGTCTAGAGCTCTTCAAGCCAATGGTGTAGGGTCTTTGACAAGGGAGCCTTGGCCCCCCAAATTTTTAAAGAGTCTTATGTATTAGCTAGTTGGTGAGGCAATAGCTTACCAAGGCGATGATCGATAGCTGGTTCGAGAGGATGATTAGCCACACTGGGATTGAGACACGGCCCAGACTCCTAAGGGAGGCAGCAGTGGGGAATTTTCCGTAATGGGTGAAAGCCTAACAAAGCAATGCCACGTGGAGATAGAAGGCCTACAAGTTGTGAATTTCTTTTCCCATAGAAGAAGCAATAACGGTAAATCAAAGAAACCATAAATACGCGCACGCGTGTATGTATATATTCATTTATTTATTTAAAGTATATAATTTCTATAAAAATAAGGGTATAAGGTTAATTATATTTATTTAAATATAGTCACAATCTTATTAGTGATAAGTAGTAGATACTAATTACTTAACTTAATTGAACATTCATAAAATTATAATGGACATAGTTATCGTAACAATTATCTCAAATAATCAAGGTAAAACAAACAAATAATTTAACCATTTCACTTCATTTGTGGCTTGTAATATAAATAAAGATACTTAGTTTTTGTATTATGATATATATTAGTACTTGTCTAGTGTCTAAATATTATTGATTAAAGATAAATTGAAAATATTAAATCCTTTTGTCAATATTTACACAATTTATCAAATTTAATAAATATATTTGTTGTAGTACAAATCTTAAAGTTATATAGTTTACATTTTAAATTGTTTTATAATACTCTGCTATACTACTATACACAGTAGAAACATAGTATATATTTTCATGATTTTTTTGTTTGGTCCCTCCAATGGCAAATTTTTAGCTCCGCCACTACTTCAAACACTTGACTACTTCTCTAGATATATATATATATATATATATATATATATATATAGTCTCAATCCCATTACAGATTTGATATTTATAGGAGAAGATTTTTTGGAGGTGACCCTAAGATACTTGGCTAGAAGTTTCTCACTCAAGACCTCATAAATCTCATGAGGTCTTAGAAATTGATAAGGGTATTTTTGTCTTGTAAAATTTTTGTTGCTTATCTGTCCTTCGACCTCCGTCAGGCACGAGAATCCGAACCAAGATTTCCTTTCTCCATCTAGCTAGATGCTCGCAATGACCGAAGGTTCCCATCCTCACCATCCCGACTAATGAGTCACGAGACTGACCAACCATGGGCTTGTCGTAGTAGATGCCTTGAGCCCATCATGATAGAAGCCTCATCAAACCTCTTAAAGTTCAGACGGATGGATATGCTACCCTCCTTGGAAACTCGTCAGCCAACTTTCGCATATGCCTGACGAACGATTCACACCTCGCCACTTGCATGCCGACAAATGGATGACTATACTGACGGATGGGCATGATGGGTCCCACAATCCTCTACGTATTCTCCACGCATATGTCCTTACATGTAAATAAGTTGTGCACCACGTCCAAAGGCCCTACTACACGTCCATATCTCCCCTATATGGAAAGAGAACCCTAAAATCTTGGAGCCTTTACTCCAAATCTCCTCTACAAGGAAAGACTCCTACATTCAAGGGGTCTTGGTTCACTCTTCACCATTATATAAGTATTAGACCTCCTATTCTCTAAGGTACGTAGAAAATCCGTAGCTCTCTCACTATATAGTTCTTAGAGATCTTTTATTCACTGAATTAACCTTCAAAGGGTTTTTGGCCAGCACTCCACCAGTGCTCTTTGTTGGTTCTTGGTTTCTTTTTCTTCAGGTACTCATTGGAGTGTTCGAGGACAATCAGCTCATTGACGATTTTTGTAAATCATCAGAAACCATTAAGCCAACCATTTAGATTCACTCATAGCTTCTATTTGTATTTGTTTGTGGGAGTATGCCTCTCACTCTCGCTATTAACTAGATCTTTATTACAAGAGAAAGAGTCAACACCCACCAGGCTATATAGTGGGCATCATGCTCCTCGACATGAGACGACCTAAAGAAGTCTTCATCTAAATTAAAGCACTCTGAAGCTTAATGTCTTAGCCTCCAATGATTATATATAGACCAAATTACTATAGTACAGACTACACAGCATCGTATGGGACAACCCCATTCCAGTACAGAACTTCTTTTCCTTCAATAGGAAGCAGCAATTATCAAAATTGAACCCCTTTCAAAGAGAAAGAATCTTATACACTATGTAATAGCTTAGGTAATAATTATGTTTTGAATATATAAGCTATTCTCAAAGTCAATATATATATATATATATATATACACACATATATAGAAGCTGATGGTATCTACAAAAAGTTCAATAAATATTACATATGTTATGTCTTTTACTTATTTAAATGAAGTGACAATTTGAGACCCAAACAGTTCTTAAATAAATTATTTTTAAACTATAAAAATAAAATAAATAAATAAATAAAAAAGAAGAAGAAGAAGATTAAGACTACGTGCAACTGCATGGACCAAAATAACTCCCAATGACTAAGATTAGAAGTCAATTATAAAAATAAATTTCAATCTCAATCCTTAAATCAAACATTTTTTGAACTTTTTGAATTTTTTTTTTTAAATTTAAGAGATATGATTGAAAGTTAATTTTTAACTCTCAATTTCAACCACGGAAAAGCTATATCCCGTGCAATATCCTAATTAGCTTAATTGATAAAGTTTTTTATTATATTTATTAAAAAAAAATAGTGAGTGTATCATTTGTAAAAAGGAAAATGGATAAACTTTCCAACAACTTAATCCATATTAATCTTTGCGAGGCAGTAGTATTTATAGTTCTAAAATTGGCATGATGATGGCTTCACATGAATTTTAAGAACTTTAGGTATATTATCATTCCCAGCCGTCTTATTATTTTTATCTTGCACCATATTAAATTTCAGTGTTTAAATAATGCGTACATGTTGCCCTTCTTTATTCCTTTGTTGACTGGTCACTTTTGAACTTGACTCTATGACTATTTTTTTCCGTAACAAGAAGAACAAGGAGGAATGACTCGGAGTCCTTGCAATCTCTTACGGAGTGCACAAAGTTTTTTTTGTTTGTTTCATATTTTCTTTCACATGTGAGGTTACAACGAAAATGCAAGATTTAGACAAAACAGCATTATTTTGATTTGAATAATATACATGCAGAGAAGACTAATGATTGAATGTGTGAGTCGTTTCTCAAAAAAAAAAAAAAAAAGAGAGTGTGAGTCTAATTAGTTGATGTCATGATGATTGTTAGGAATTTAACCTAATTCCTAGAATCTATCACATGCAAAAAATAGAGAAAAAATTATGTAGAGAAACAATCACATGACACACAAATTTTACGTGATTTGGTAACATGTCTACGTCTGCAAACTTGCGTTGATTTCATTATATCAGGAAAGAAAGAAAAATACATAAGTAGCTGTAATATGCAATTTTCAATTACATCAAACCCTAATATATATACACATACACTAAACAATGGATCCAAAATGAGTTAAAAACCGGTCAAAAAACAGGTTCGTGAGAGCCAAGCCTCCACTTCATGGGCTAAATTTCAGAAAATCCAACCTTAGGAAGTCGCTTGTGGACCTCAAGAAATTCCGCTAACATTTCTCTTGCTTGACCACTATAATTTTCTCAAATACAGTTTCTTCTCTGCCAAAGACTCTAGGATATGATCGAGAGTGTCACAAAATAGACTGAGCCATTACTAAGCACAAAACAAAAGAGACCTGAAAAAGAAATAAGCCTCTTCTGATATAACTGGATATAGGTAGGTTCTGATTTCCACACGAATTGGGCTTGGTCACACAACCATAGGGCATGAATGCCATCTTTAGGATATTCCTCACACAGATTACAGAGACAATCTACTTTCCGTTTCAGCAAATTTTGTTTGGTGGGCAATAATTTCTACACCGCAATTCAAATAAATACAATTTACTACTTAAAATTTGTTATAAAAATACTGTTAACAATTTTTTTTAATCAAAATAAAAAGAGAGAGGGCAGGATACAGTATTCTTCGCACATTAAATAAATAGTTAAATACATGTTTCCCAACTTTCACTTATAATATCTATTTAGGAAAAAAACAAATCCACTAAATTATTTTATTTGTAGGTGGAAATGTACGGAACAACTTTGGTACCCATCAATCTCGTTTAGGGCCAAAATTGCAGTCCACTTTGACCCGCCTTCCTCTTGCTAATCTTAGTCGTCGCATTATTAGTTTATTATTAATCTGACACTCACATAAACAATTTTTATCACCCCCGCCCCCAATTCCAAAGGCTAATCAATCACAGACAATTAGTGTTACTACTTGGTATTAAATAATCATTAATAGTTTTATTTTTGTTAAGGAGTATCTTAAAGGTAATTTCCAAAGAACATGAGGTATTATTGTCTCAATATTTAAAGCAATCTATAAAAAAATAAATAAATTACTAACTTACACAACTTTCAAAACTCAAGAAAAAATTTAAAATTAAAACCAAACCAACGTGCAATGAGAATACCACACAAATAATTACAATTTTCTTGAATTACTCGTTAACCCAAGCTTAATAAAAAAAGAGTAACAATTAGTTTAGCTACACGTCAATTTTTATAATCTTTTTCTTGTAACTCTTAAATGCGAAACGTCGTGATTGATATTATAAAAATAATATAACTAGTAGAGAAACTATATATAAATAATGTTACTTTAATTATAATTTTTATTATAATAATTATAAAAAAATGTGAAAATTATTGTCCGTACGTTGTAGTATTAATAATGTTAGAGATATTAAAAAATTCATAACTTTTCACAATTTGTTAAGTTGATAAGTCTTGGTTGATATAATATTATTTTCACTAAATTCATTATTAACATTAATTTTATTATATACACAAAATTTACATTTTTATAATTATTAAAAAATATAATATATAAATTAACGTTACAATTCTAAACGGATGAGTCAACCATCAAAGTAAAACTCCTGTAGTGGTCATTTCATTAAGAAAATATATTATGGGATTTCATTAAATTTATTGATAAATAAATAAGGCCAAAATACTTTTCAATGCCTCGATGCTTTTTGCTAATAACTAGTTTTCTCGAAGCTGCCCATACATAAAGAGAGTCTATACTTTGTACGGCACAGTTGCCCAAGTAGCTAGCCATAGCTTACCGGCTCAAGCTGATCAAGCCAGCCCATGTGGCTCGGGGGTTTGTCCAGAAAATTGGAACCCAAATAAAAATTGATTATATGATTACACCTGGCCTACATGCATGTGGCCCATTGTTATTGTGGGTCCCCCTCTTCTTTTTTGCTTAATTTTGGGGTCAAAATAGGTACCATCAATTTACAGCTAGTATTTGTTGTCCTTATGAAAAAATGGTTTAAAAATTTAATGGTTGATGGGGAAAAAGTTTATAGATTGAACGGTTGAGATTTGAGTTGGTGTGGGTATAGAGGGATGATGGTATAGTTACACAATATATACAGAAGATAATACGTCATTTATGTATATGCAAAAGTAGTTTACCAAAAAAAGGTATATGCAAAAGTAAAATTTTGGATTACACACCCAATATGTGTGTTGGTTAGGTTAATGTCACGAGTTTGTTTGTTCCCAGATTTGCAAAATCCGGAGGAAGAAAAAAATGGCATTGCTTTTCAACCACACAATTTTGGACTTTCTTCTTAGAAGAATGCTTGTCTCTTCAAATATTTCTGCTACCTTATCATTTATCATACTTTTACAACAATTTGACAAAGTGATTCATTATATAAGTAATTCACAATAATTTGTATATAAATGTATAATTTTTTCTTTATCAATCACACCATATTAATTCAGACTTTTAATAAAAATTGTGGCACAATTTTTTCCTTATAAACTTTCTCATATAATATATATATATATATATATATAGTATGTTTCTTGAAAGTGAAAGAGTTGATTAAGCGTGCGTTTTATTTCATTCTTTATCAAGAATTTATTTGTTTATTTATTGAATTTAACAAATTAAAGAGTAATTGTATAAAAACAATTAGATAGGTATATATATATATATATATTTATATAAAACTAATCCAAACTAGCCTTAAAAAAATTGTATAATTTAGTTTTAAAATTTGAAGTATTTCTATTTTCTGAACAGGCTATTTGAAGAGTTGCAAAAGCATGGAAATTTTAAAGAAGAGGGGAGAAAAGAAGTCATTGTTTTTTTCTTTTAGATTATTGCAATTTATTAAAATATTTACTATGAGTTCAAGAAAATAGATTGTGATACAAAGGAACATTAACTAAACATGCAGGAACTATCCAATCTATTCTTCTTCTTTTCTTCTTTTATTCTATTTTTGTTCTCTTACGAGAAATGAGGAAAGGGAATCAAACTCAGGTTAATGTGACAGTGCCACTTAACCATAAAGTTCTTGGCACCCAATCTATTTTGTTAATTGAGAAATGAGGATAGGAACTAACATGAATTGAATATGTGGTTGCTTGTGGCATAGATCGATGCAGTAGAAATGTCAATTTGCATTTAAACAAAACCTCATTACTTCACCTTTTCAGGATATATGCCAAAAGAAAAAAAAAAACATAATTTTACAAAATAAAAGGAAATAAACATTATACACAAACCCATATATATAATGCAAAATCATGCATGCAAGTGATCATGATAATAATAGGCTTTTAAGTCTGTATTGTGAAAGAGTATACTTGGCATTTGGCAATAGGCCCTAGCATTAGCATGCTTGACTTGGTTGCGTATGTTTTACGCAAGAGGTGATGTTCCTTGTTGAATAGACACATTTATGAGTCGAAACTTACAACTGTTCCGAGGAACCGATGGAATGATCATGTTGCTGCATGATTGATAGCCACAAGTGACTAATAAACCCAGTCAACGTATGTCAAGCCCTGCATCCAGACAAAACAACTAGTATTAGAAATAGAATCCTCTTTCTTTTCTTGTTTTAATTAGTGGAGGAGATCATCATCTCATTCTCACCATAAGCATCTAATTTTTATTTTTAAATTTAATTGTGTACATAATGCTCTATTGAGTAGCTAATTCGTACCTATATTATATCATAGACAACAATCAGTTCTCTTTCCCTTATAATCAGTCTAGTCCATAGTAACGGATTTAGTCACGATCAGTACAATTAGCTTTCATTTCTTTTTAAAAAATAACACTATACTTGTTGTATTGAGTTAAATGAAATTTTAAATGACATGTTACTATATATGCTTTTCAATATATGAAAAAAAAAAAAAAATTCACAAATTTGACATTCTCTATTTCAAAACAAAATGAAAGGATTTTGATCCAATGAGAAAATATTGTGGCAAGGTGTCTAAAATTTTTGGCTTATTAGTTATTTGTGACTAATAAAAGGTAAAATATCAAAACATTCATTAAAATTTGTACGTAATTGAATTTATTGTAACTTATTTTATGAAAATAAAAATACCACACTACTAAATTTATCATACACTACTTACAAAATGGATTGTTTTTCTGGTAGAAACAAAAAGGATTGTTAATGTTTTTTAAAAAAATACAATTTACATATTTTTATCTTTTAATTCTCTACTATTTTAGTTATTCCTTTTACTGCCATTTGAAAAATGCAGTTAACTTTCTTAAAAGTTAAAATGACTATTATAGGGATAAAGGGCCCAAGAATATATGCTGGGCCTTGGGCCTTGTCTGAGGACGTTTTGTGGTTCAAAGATAGATAAACAGTAATGAGTATTTAAGACTCAGGATCCCATGAGCGAACTACGGGGGAGAATGCTGAGGAAGGTAAGTCAAGGAAGAGTATCTCCTCGGCTAAGCGAAACAGGGGTCAGAAAGAGTATCTCGTCATCCAGGGTGACCATCCAAGAAATTCTGGTGATAATGTTATACGTCATGAACATACAGAACAACTAGGAGGTGGGGAATCTCTAAGGAAAATGTGCTACCACCGCATTGAATGCTCTGCAGCTAACTTTCTGGTCGTATTAATGAGGAAGTGATACTTGAATAGTAGTTTTCAGCCTTACAACTACTCTCCAGAGACTTCAGGAAGATGCTGATGTGACAAGAATCAACACCAGCAATCTAACCTACACGTGTAAGGCAAAGATGAAGGTAAAAACATAGTATAAAATAGGAAGGAGGCAATGAGAGAAAGGAATCGAGAAATTAAGAGAAAAACATTGTAGCAATTAAAAATTGAACTTGTAATCTAACTTGAGAGAAATATATAAGAACAATTTCATTTAGAATAAATCAATCTATCTTCATCTTCTTATCATCTGAATCTGCTCTACTTGTTGTATGATTCATTAAAACCCAGTTCTCCAACTCACTTTCTACAAATTCATTGTACTGAACTTTTTGGACCTAAGTTCATTTATCCTTTGGCTAGGGACTCAAATTGTGTCCTTACAACTATGTTTCACATCATATATAAGAAGAGAGTTAACAATATTTTTCAATAAGCAATGGATGGAATAACTAAAATATTAGTATTGTCAAAGTAAATGGACTAAACCAATAAAATCTAAATTTAATAAACTAAAATGACAATTCATCAAAAGGTCATTTTTTATATATATTTTTATTTTTGTCTTAATATTTCATTCTAAGATAAATTGTTTCACAATTATTACCGTCTATTGTAGTTAGTGCATAATAAGAGTGATATCTATAATTATGTTGTTTGGCTTATTTCGATTAGAATTTATCACCCAAACAAATTGTTAAAAACATTGTAATTTTTTTTATATATTTACCGTTGAGCTATATAATTTCGTCATGTTTCATTAACATAAATTTTGTATGTAAGTTTTAAGAAAGGAAGAGCATTACAATGAAAGGTGTATTATGCATATAAGATGATGATTGACATTGCATAAACACTATATGATTACCTACCCCTCATGCAATTTACCACGTTCTTATTAACATTAAAATTTCCAAATGAAGTTCAATTAAATATGATCTTTTCCGGTCAAATTGAATTGTCCAAGGCTTCAAGCTCTTTACTTTCCAGGAAAGTGATTCACTGATGAATGATGATGTATATATATATTCCCATATGGGGAAAATCATCACGTTTTTAGTCTTATTTTTATACAAACAAAATAAAAACTATTTAGATGATAGTTTCCAAGACTTCATCCTCTTCATCACGAAAGAGAACTGGCATGGGGCCCTTGGAAGACTGCCTGCATCAGACAGAGACAGATGGCCATAGATAAAGGCAGCAAAACTAAAACCCAAAAACTCAACTTGTTGCTTGTAGGACCCCTTTTTGATGCACTGTGTTCCCATCTCTTTGTTTCTGCAATCATGAATTGAAGCCCATATTGTTCCAACTTTGAAAGGTTCTTCTTTTAGTTTTTTTTTTTTTTTTTTTTTTTTTTTTTTTTTTTCACCAAAATAATTGTAGAAGAAACTGCAATGAAATTATTCTATATTATCTTTAAAATAAAATAAAAAAGATATTGTCTTCCTAACATTACTCCAAATTAAAATTTACCAATATTAGAATTCCTTCCTTGAATCAAACTAGCTTTCCCATTACATGTTGTGAGGTAATGTTGTAGTACAAAAGCAGAAAAAGAGAATGAAATCAATGGTACAAACAATTTGATTCTTTTTCTTTTGTCCTGTGAGATAATATTCCAATCCCATTTGTTTAGATCCTACTGTTACATTAGCCTATGCTCAAAATACCGGACCCATCCTCACTAAAACCAACTGATAAAGTCAGTAAGTGTCAAAATTATGAACACTCCTAGCAATTTCTACCCCAAAAAAATTTATGTACACTGTTATATGAGTTATGGCCATTGCCAGCTGATTGGTTCATGAACAGTCAGTATCCTATCACCTTCGTCGTTGGCACAATGTCGGGTCCAAAGATAATGGGCACCATAACATTTTTCTAATTATATATAAAATAAAATAAATAAAAAAGCAATACGCCATAAACAACTTTTTTTTCTTCTTAACTTATAAGTATAAAAAAATCACTTTTATATTGATTCACTGATAATATTATTTTTATTATAAACCAATATATTAGATTTGCTTATGTGAAAGTAAAACCAGTAAACCACTAATACTAAAGGTCAAATGTCGGGAAAATTTTGCGTCACAGAACTTATTATAATAAGTAGATTTTTTTTTTTTTCTTTTTCAAATCAATGGTGGTTCACTTGTAAGAAATTCAATTTATAATGATCACACTGCTAAAAAAAAAAAAATGCAAGAAATCCAAAACTAGAATAGAGGAGAAAATGGGCTTCTGCTTTTTTTTAAAAAAAAAATCCAGCATTTTGCCAATTTTTTCAAACTAATTAGGGAAATGCCCCTGTTTTGAAACTCGATTTTTGGACAATCGAGTTATAACAAACTGAAAATTTAAAAAAAAAAAAAAATTGCATGGAACTCGAGTTCCATGCAATTTTTTTTATTTTTTATTTTTAAAGTTTGATCACCCTATACCTATAGCTGCATTCAAGGAGTCCATGGAACTCGAGCTCAAGGAACCCTATAGTGGCGTTTTAAATGGAACTCAAGCTCCATGAACTCGAGTTCCATGCAAGTTTTTTTTTTTTTTTTTTAGTTTGATCACCCCATACCTATAGCTGCGTTCAAGGAGCTCTATAGTAGCATTTTAAATTGAACTCGAGCTCCATGAATTCGAGTTCCATGCAAGTTTTTTTTTATTTTTTAAGTTGACCGCCTCATACAGAGTCTTATAGTGGCGTTTTAAATGGAACTCAAACTCCAAGAACTCGAGTTCCATGCAAGTTTTTTTTTTTTTTTTTTTTTTTTTTTTTTTTTTTTTTAAGTTTGATCGCCCTACAAATTGAGTTTTACATTGAAACTTGATTTTGAGAAAATCAAGTTTTAAAATAAGAATATTTCACTAATTAGTTTGAAAAAGAAGACAAAATGCTGAATTTTTTTGCACAAAATAAGCAATGGCCCAATTTTTTCCCTAAAATAGAGATTTGAAAAGCTGTTTTTACAATTTTAACTTTAGCCCAAAAAAAAAAAAAGAAAAACTTAAATGTTGCCAAGCCAAGCGGGTCCAATGCTGTCAAGCTAGCCAAGTAGCCGTATTTCAAGCAAGGAAAAAAGAATGAATGAATTTTCTTGAAAGTTCAAATCGAACGGGTGAGAATAAGAGCAGCCCTGTCCAGGCTCATCTACTCTGACTTGACCCTGTAAAGAAAGAAAGAAAGAGAGAGAGAAAGAGCAAAGCAAGACAGCGTATAAAAACGTTGAGCTAATCAACTAAAGAGAGGGACCAGCCCGCCATTAATGCAAGTCACCCCCACCTTCTCATCCCTCTGCCTCTGCCTCTGCCTCTGCCTCTCTCTTATATGTACACCAGTCAAAGCCACGTTTTAGCTTGAAACTTCCTTCAAGCTCTCTCTCTAAAAGCTTCTCAGCCACCAAACTTAGTTTTGAAACCATCTCTGTCTCTGTAAAAAGTGGCAAAGGCTTCACTTAAAAGAGGTGGATATTTGAATTCTTTGTGTTTTTTTGGTGGATTTGTGTTTATGTGTGTCTGTGTTTTTTTAAAAATTCAAGTTGCAGTCAAAAGCAATCGATTGGAGAGGCTTAATTTTTCCATTGGATTAGGCCTAGCTTTTTTGTAGTAAAGCTTGTGTCTTTACACTTAGATCTGTCTTCTTTAACTGTTCAAGTTTGGTTCTTTCTAAGTTTTATGCAGCTTAGCCAAGTGTCTAATTCTTTTTTGGGGTGATCTGCAGGAAGGAAAATCAAAAGGGTAGTTAGTTTTCATGGGGGTTTGCTTGAGTGCTCGGATTAAAGCTGAGAGCCCATGTACCACAGGTACTAAGATTTTACTTTCTCTCTCTCTCTCTCTCTCTCTCTCTGCAAATGACTTGCATAATCTGGTGGTCCAGAAAATTTCTGGGTTTCATTTCTTTCACTTCCCTGAAATTTAATTTCGTGGTGAATTTTTTTTTTGGTAATTTTTTTTGAGGTTCTGGTTAGGTGAGGTGGATTTTTCCTGTAGTTGGGAGTGTTGCATAGCTGGAAATTGTCATTTGTTTGACAGTTTGCTTGTTCCTCTTCCTTAGTAGGTGTGGTTTGTTGGCAACAATAACCTCATTTTGTATTGTATGTTGATAAGTATGATGCAAATCTGGATATAGTCGACACTCGACAGTCGACACGTCAGTAGTTGTTCTGTTGCAAATAATTCACCTAGAAATGGGAATTTGAAATCTTATGTAGTTGTTTTTATTTTGCAGTCAGCCTGACTATACTGCTGAATTAAATTATTAATGCTTTACTAAAATTAGATAGGGAAATCAATGTGTGCATTCCTTTAATGGCCTCTCTCTTAGGCTTCATTGCAACAACAAAGAAAAGTGCTTACTGGACTTTTCTATAGTTATAGGTGGCTCTTCTATTGTTATTTTTTTTACAAAATTGAGCAATGATAAGGGGGCTACTGAGGTCAAATGTTTTCTGGACTTCACGCTTGTTTTTTTCTTTTATCAAAATAAAATTCTGGGGATTGAGTATGGTGAAAAATGAAAAATTTACTGTGCTACATGCCATGATAATTGATTCATGTAGAGATTATGCATTGACTTGTGCAGGGGCAAATTCAAAATATGTTAGCACGGATGGGAATGATTTTAGCAGTACGAGTAGCAAGGTCTCATCATTTTCAGTGCCTCAGACTCCTCGGAGTGAGGGTGAGATCTTGCAGGCGACCAATGTGAAGAGCTTTAGTTTTGCCGAACTCAAAACGTCCACCAGGAATTTCCGTCCTGATAGTGTGTTAGGGGAAGGTGGTTTTGGTTCAGTTTTTAAGGGATGGATTGATGAGAATACATTTGCTGCAGCCAAGCCTGGGACTGGCATTATTATAGCTGTGAAAAGGCTTAATCAAGAAAGTTTCCAAGGTCATAAGGAGTGGTTGGTGAGTTAAATTCTACCCTCCTTTTAGCTCAAAGAGAATGGGGCACATGAGATTGTATATGCTGGTGTCTTTAGATGTCCACAAGTGATCTTACAGGATGGAACTTGGATGCCATTTTTTTTGTGTGTGTGTGTGCGTGCATAATTGATTGACTGGCCCCAAGGAAAGGGGAGGAGGAAACTCAAACCATAACTTGCCTACTTGACATTCCCACTGGGGAATCTTTCAGTAGTTCATTTTATATTTGTGGCACACAACATGCCTATCTTGAAGTGCACAGATTTACTGTCTTTTGATTTCTCTGATCCTACAGGCAGAAGTGAATTATCTGGGACAGCTTTCTCATCCTCATCTTGTGAAGTTGATTGGATATTGCTTGGAAGATGAACACCGACTACTGGTGTATGAGTTCATGCCTCGAGGCAGCTTGGAAAATCATTTATTCAGGAGTGAGTTATTCCATCACATATCTTCACACAATTGAATTAAAATGGTTTGATTATGTTATGTAATTGACAAAGTTTATAATTGTGGCTGCACCAGGAGGTTCTTATTTCCAACCTCTTTCTTGGAGCCTCCGCTTGAAAGTGGCTCTCGGTGCTGCAAAGGGGCTTGCTTTTCTGCATAGTGCTGAAACAAAAGTGATATATCGAGATTTCAAGACTTCTAATATTCTTCTTGATTCGGTATGTGACTTGTGAAGTAGGTCTTCTTTACTTTTATGATATGGTCACTTCACACTTGTGATGGGTTCAGGGGAAACTTTTTACCTGTTTGATTCTAAAAACTCTTTTCTGATGGAATCACAGAGCTACAATGCAAAGCTTTCTGATTTTGGGTTGGCCAAGGATGGACCGACAGGTGATAAAAGTCATGTCTCTACCAGGGTTATGGGGACCTACGGATATGCTGCTCCAGAGTATTTAGCCACAGGTATTGTTCATTTTGCATCACTTATGTTCTCAATTAATTCAAGTTCCTTTAATATTCTTTGGGAAATTGACAGTGTTTCTAGACAATTCAACTCAAGAGTCCTTGCTAGTTGCTTTGGCTATCCACTCTTTGTTGCCCAAATATTAATGTATTTTTGCCCTTCTGATAATCACTTCATTCTTTTACTGACCATAGGTCATCTTACTACAAGAAGTGATGTATATAGTTATGGGGTTGTCCTATTAGAAATGTTGTCTGGCCGGAGAGCAGTTGATAAGAATCGACCATCTGGAGAGCACAATCTGGTGGAATGGGCTAAACCCTATCTGGCAAACAAACGTAAGATCTTCAGAATCCTTGACAACCGTCTTGAAGGCCAATATACAATGGATGGAGCCTATAAGGCAGCAACCCTTGCATTACGATGCTTATCCATGGAAGCCAAGTTCAGGCCGACCATGGATGAGGTTGTAACAGCATTGGAGCAGCTACAGGAATCAAACGACACTAGAGTTCCTCAGAGCAATTTGAGTAATGGAGCCAGGGTTCGAAGACGAAGTGCAGATGATGCTCATAGGGGAAGGATACCAGCTGCTTACCCTCGGCCCTCTGCTTCCCCTCTTTATGCTTGAAAATGGAATAGCAGAATTTAACAACAGCTGCTTCTCATTCTACTAAAAATACCATTGCAAGGTGGTTTGGTGTCAATCTATGATCTTGACTAAAAATACCTTTGCGATGTGGTTTGGTGTCAATCTAAAAATCTTGAGCACATACGTATATTTGTCCAATAACTGTACAGTTCATATTTTGGCTAATGCATTCTAAAATTCAGCTTTCTGTTGAGGATGTCCTGATGAGCTTGTATCATGAAAGAATGTCACAATATTGTTTGTCTTTACACATATGTTTGTAACATTTGGAAACAGCTTGGAAAATAGGGATGCATGTGCTGTTGCATGACTTTAGGTAGCTCTCCTTTTCCTTTCAGCCTGGGGTGGTATAGATTTCATTTACTTGTACTTTTTTGATGGGTCTGTCTGTCCTTTACATGTAACAGTTTGCTGAAATATCTATATTTGTGCATGTTTTTTCCCCCCTGAAACAAGGAAAAGAGAGAAGAAATTCGGTTCTCTGGAGAAATTATTTTATTCTAAACAACTAGAAATTTGGAAACAATTACTAGTGGCACAAACATCTATATATATATTTTAAATTGTTGAGTTGGTAATTGGTATGTTGCGATTGATATTCAATAAAAATGGTCTGTTATAGACTTATGCAAAAGTAACGGACCAATAAGACAATCACAACTTGTACAAACTATGAAAAAAGCAAATTGTAAATATTTCTTGTCATGGGCATGCTGACTGCAGATTGCTTGGAAGCTAGTCTGGCTATATGCTCTCAATGCATGCCGGATGATATTCATGTCACCTGGTATCATGTGAGAGTTAGCTGACGGTGACAACCTTGCTCCCATGGAGTTGTACCCTCATTGTTGGGATGCCTTTGTTCATTTATTAGTTCACGTTATTTATACGAAAAAGATGCTCCCGTGGGGTTGAACCCTCATTGTTGGGATGCCTTTGTTCATTTAGTTCACGTTGTTCGTATGAAAAAGAAGAGAAAAAGCCAAAAAAATTATACCAATGACAAAGTAACTCCATACATTTAATTGTGCTAATTTAAACTTCACTTTCATAAGTGTGACAATAAAAAAACCCCTAGTTTCACACAATTATACTCTGCCTTCTTCAAATAATTACAACTACACTCGGTCTTAATAATAAGAAATTTGGCACCAATACACTCAAAAACATCATTTTATAAGTTGGTGTTATTTGTTAACTAATGGTTTCAAAGAGTTTTCGCCTTTTTGGTGAGGTTTCCCTTTATATCAAGAAGGCTGAATAAAACTCTCCCCCTGTTTTTTTTTTTTTCCTTGTTTTGTGTGTATTTGTGTTAGATTTGCAGTATAAAAATCAACATTGAGATGGTGATATTGATTGTCACAATTATACATTTATATTGACACAAATAAATTTAAAAGTAAAGAGTTTAATTCATTAAAACAGTATCATCCCCCCCACCCCTAAAAAAAGAAAAGGCGATCTAAAAAGAGAAATGAGTAACTGTAAAGTTGTAGTCTAATGTCCACAAAGCCAAACCAGAAAAGTGTCTTATTATAAGATGAGGAGGCACACGTGGGTAATGGGTACACAAGCTATGATTTTCAAGTTGAAACTTTTTTAGCTTTTTGACTAGTGGAAATCTGAAATGTGATCAGAAAGTGAAAGACCCTTAATAAATAATTTTAGGGGGAAAAGGTTAAGCAAGGGCTGAGGGTCATTGATTTAGGAAATATTTTTTTTTTTTAAAAACATTTAACTGCATACTCAATTTTATAATTTGTTGACTTATGTGATTGTGAGTAGTTAACAAAAAAATGGTAAAGTCTATATGAGTAACAAGTATCCACTGGTTACAGTTGCACATATCAACAAGTTGTAAAATCGAGTATGTCATGTAATTCCTTAATATCAAATGGGTCCGCACTCCACAGCCCCAATTTAATGGTTTCCTGCGAGGGATCCACTTCTAGAATTCTGCATTCAGCCCAAGTGGCTTTTCCAACTCTCCAAGAGGGAAATGCCGCTTAAAGTTAAAGTGGTGGCGGACAATGGTTGCTAAAGTTTGTCCAATAGGCTAGACTTTAAAAGGAAAGTCATTTCTGGGATTGGGTAGGGTTAAACTTAGTCCAAAGGGAAAGGAAGACTTTCCTCACTGCTATTTTTATTGGGCTGCAGGGTGAGAAATCATATATATATGATTAGAGAGGTGCCCAATTTGACATGATAAAGTTCAATTTGGAATTTGAATGAACGAAAAAGTTATTGATAAATGTAGAAAGAAAATTGTTCCCCAATTTTGTTAATTGAGAAATCCAGCAGCACAAGGCGCTAGCCCCTCTTTTATTAGTCCTAAAATTCTTTCCTACTTACCTTGACGCGACGTCTTGTTCTTGAGTTGCGGTCATTTGTCTGATTTGGTCCTGCAGGAATGAGAATTCAATCCAAAGATGGTCCACAAGCTCGAGGCTATATTTACCTATTTTTTTATGCTAAATATTTAGCTTGTTTGTGGGACACTATCAGAACTTTTCTAAATCAAAATATGCACTGCCCTGAAATTAATAATAATAATAATAATAAAAAGCCCTAGTTGCTGAAATTTGACGAATTTATGGTCTAAATTGCACCGCCCTACCTACATGACTTTCCTACATGCCATATTTGACGTAGTCATGGTCTATTGGTCTAAATTTTATCTGCATTAGCGTTTCTGATGAAAAGTCCCAACAAGCCAAAATTAACATACAATTTGATTAAGTGGATGGACTTGAATGGCACTAAGAAAGCTGACCTGATTCCTTTATTTCATTGTGTGCATTAATCATCTTTAGCTGGAATATTTTCAGCATGGCAAAAATGACTTTTTGGTTTTTATATTTTGCCCTATTTTTAATTTGATTCTCAAGTTTTCACAACAATCATTTTAACTAATTGACTAATGGACTGCATTGCTAGTTTAAAATAGTGTTTTTCACTTTTTTGAAAGGACCAAAATGACAGCAATTAAAAAATATATATGGACCAAAATAATTATTGTGAAACTAGATAACTAAATTGAAGATAAAGCCAAAATATAAGAATCAAAAAAGTATTTTAGGAGATGTTTGGTACATGCACTTAAAAACTGAAAATATATGTTTAAAAACATGTATAAAAATATGCACTTAAAAACTGAAAATATATGTTTAAAAACATGTATAAAAATACGTGTAGGTAAAAAAATATATAGAAATAAGTATATTGTTTAAAAACTGAAAACATGTGTTTAAGTAGATGTACCAAATGGGATTAACCTTTCAGCATTTTTCGGACCCTACAAAAAATTTGCAGCAGGCATGGAAACAAGTTTCTCTTGTATTGTTTTAGCAAGGGACTGGTTTTACTTCCAACTCCGCAGCTCTGCCCCCATGCTTGGGACATAGATATGGATTTTTCTATAAGCCACTACAACCGAGTACACAAAAACCCAGAAAATGGAAAATCTGGCACAGAACACACAGAAAATGTGTGTATAGGAAGAGGATAGACAGCATCATATTCATTTGCACACTACTAACGCCAAAACAGATAATAGAGCAAACGACCTAGCACCTCACCTCCTGTTTGTGTAGAATGCAGCTACCCTCATAAGCAATATTTACATACTCCAAATATAAATAATGGAGAGAAAGTATATAACCTCCGTGTGTTTAGAGGAATCGCAAATGTATCTACATCCGTCGTCCATTCCAGAATGGGGGGTGTATTCTCTTTTCATCCAGAATCCGATAGCTTGTCACCAAGTTCTTACCAATCCAGGTGTCCAATTTCTCCAATCTAACTTGCCAAAAGATTTGTTTCTCAAGTTGACCATTTCTCTGATATCAAACATCTTCTTCCGATAATTGCTCCCTTGTCTAGTGGACTCAGGTTCAGTCTCCCCTGTGGTTTCATCCTTCACTTCTTCAGCTTCACTGATGACTGGCGGGCCATCTTCATCTTGAGATGTTGTGTCACTAATGATGTTTCCTAGTCTCTCAACCACCTCACTCATTTTAGGACGGGACTTTGGCTGCTTCATCAGACACTTGTTTGCAAGGGATGCAAGTTTCTGAGCTGATTTAATGTAATACTGTCCTTCAAGTCGAGGGTCAACAATAAGGTGAAATTTCTTTGAGTCTGACACGTAGGGTCTCACCCATTCCAAGAGTTTCTGTTCACTCCGAGGTAGGTTTCTCTCCAATGCTCGTCTCCCAGTTATAAGCTCATAGAGTACCACCCCAAAGCTCCAAACATCACTTTTTGCAGTCAGCCTGCCTGTCTGAACATACTCTGGAGCAGCATAGCCTACCGTCCCTACAACCTTTGCAAATCAAGATAATAAGTGAGAATTTTCTACCACAGGATTGGTAACATGCAGGACTAATTAAAATCCACCATTCAAGTTAGAGACATTCGATTTAACAGTATAAACTGAGCAAAACAACAAGATTCAGTAAATCTGCACATATTCCTCCAAACTTTACTCTGAACCATCTTCCTTGAAGCTAAAGAGTTCAGATGATAGCAAAATGATATATCCTTTAAATTTGCTACCCAACGAAAACGAAAAACTTACTGATGTTGACACATGGCTGAGTCCTTCTGGAGGTCCCTGCCTAGCAAGTCCAAAGTCTGAGAGCTTCGCATTGAAGTCCTCATCCAGCAGAATGTTTGATGTTTTGAAATCTCGAAATATTAGCTGCACCAATTATGAAGCAGTTCAAAATAATATGGACCAGCATTCAATTGAGTAAAGAAACCTAGTCAACATGAAAAGAGGGTCTCGTCTATGCAAAAAGGCATAAAAGATGGAAGTGCTTGTATCTTCCAAATTTCCATTTCTCTGGGGGAAAAAAATGGCAGACTAAAGGATGATTGTGGTTAAACTAAATTGAAAGAGACACGAATGCAGATAACCTAGTTTAAGCTTTTCCACTCAATTTATTCATAGAATGAAGGAATGTATGGTCATGCAATTACTCCAGATTTAGAGAGAAATTTTAGGCCTAACAAGTTAACGAGTTACAAGAAACAAAAAGGACCCTTACTCATACAACTAATGAATCAAGACTACAAAATACACATTTACAATATTCTGAAGCATACAAGAAAAGTATACCTGAAAATCCATTTCTTCATGCAGATATGCCAAACCTCGGGCTGCATCTTGAGCTATTTTCAGTCTTGCCATCCATGGGAGAGGTGATGGAACTCGAGCCAATAGATGGTCCTCCAAGCTTTTGTTATGCATAAGCTCATAGACTAGAAGTCGTTGAATACCTCTTTCATCATCTTCTGCACAATATCCCACTAACTTGACAAGATTTGGGTGGTTGACCACACCCAAGAAGTTAACTTCATTAATCCATTCCTTATGCCCCTGAGTACTAGAATTCAAAATAGGAAAGTCACATAAGATGAAGTTAGAGTATAAAGCATAACTTAATACATGTTTCCAAAAGTACAATCTCGAAACAAGGATATAATCAAACCTTCTGACAAACTTTTCATTGATAATACAACAAGTAGAACCAGCCCAACAGACCTAGATCATGGGTATTGAAACGATGGCTTCTACTCTCAAAATCTAACAAATCCAACTGATTCTTTTATTCATTCTTTTTGGATGGCCGGGAAGTATACACGCGAAACACAATTAAAAAATAAAAAATAAAAAATCTAAGGTCTAAAACTACAAAGATCTTAAACTACCAAAAAGAATTGCGGAAAAAGCAAAACGCCCATATGCCCTCAAACCTATTGAACAATGATCTCATAAATAAGTCTCAATTGAGGCAATGAGATCTCAATTCCCTCCAAAGCTAACTGTTTCTTCAACATGACAAATAACCACAATCAAACGCTTGCACTCGCCGGATCATATCTTTATAGCCAACAAGCACCAAAGTCTTTCAACCATAACACCAATAACAGAAATGGCAATACCACCATGTAGCATATCAAACAACGAAGAAGCCATGACCGTAAATTGAACAAAAGTTACAAGTGTGGCCAACCCCACATAGCTCAGATAAAGCCTTGTTGATCTGCTATACTCTTCCAAATTACAACTCTTCAAAAAAACAATCACATTTACTTCAATTCAACAATCCCAACAGAACCCATTTTCTAAAACCAAAAACATTATTGTTCATTACTATCCACAATTAACAAAATACTCCTAAAACCTAACGAAGACCCAGAAAAAATCTCTGTGCAAAAATAAATAAAAGGAAGAAATTGGGCTTGCCTGGAAACCGTTACGGTTCAACTGTTTGATAGCGACTTCGATTTTGGAATCAGAAACCCTAACGAGGCCTCTGAAGACGCACCCAAACCCACCTTCCCCAATCAACAACGACCTGCTGAACCCTCTGGTCGCCGATTTCAGCTCCGAGAAGCTGAACACTCGCAGATCGTTGGCTCGGCGCTGACTCAGGAACTCGTGAAACACGGCCGAGTCAGAAAAGTCTCCACCACCTCCGAGTCGCGAGTCGTAGTAGTTGTAGTTGTTGCTGCTGCTGCTGTTGTCGAACTCGGAGCGTCTCGTGTCCAGCGTGGCACTGGCGGTGGAAGCCACGCTCAGGGAACGCGTCCACGACACCTTTGACAAGGCCCTCGGAAAGACGACGACGGGGGCGCCGTCCTCGTCGTCGCGTCGCTCGCCGTTGCTGAAATGGAAGCATTTCATTTTTATATTTATTTAAAACTTGCAGAGCCTATTTTTATTTTTTTGGGTATTTATAGAATGAGTCAATGGGGGAATAGGTGAGAGATCAAAATCAAAAAATAAAATGTGGGGGAGTGGGATTGGGATTGGGATTGGGATATTATAATTGTTTTTGAAAAAGAAAATGGGCGGCTATTTCATATTTGTAGCTGTAGTAATGAGAAAACGGTTTCTGTTTTTTGTGTGTTGTTTTTTGTGTTTTTTGCTTTTGTTGTTTTTGTGCGTGTGTGTGTGTCTGGAGTGGAGGGAGGCCCAACCAACCCAACTGGGCCCTATAGATTAATGTCGTGTTGTAGAGGGCAAAACAGAGAAGGGGGATCACGAGGGAAGTGCAGAGTGGTGCAGACAGATAGTGGGTGAAGATGACCGTGGTGTGGATTGACTGAAGAGGGACGGTATGCACCCATAAACTAGATCGAGAGAGAGTTGACATTGAAGGTCCCACAAGTTAGTTGAGGGGTCTATGATTGATTATTATTATTATTATTATTACTATTTTATTTTTTATTTTTGGTCATATGAATGCTAACTACTGTATTAAACCTAGCTTAGATGAAGGCTTAATCTTATAATTCAATTAATTGACACATTTTTGAGCTCCAACCTAAACGTTTAGTAAGGGTTCAAAACCCTCCACTCTTAACAATGTGTGTGTATGTGTGTATAAAGCCTACAATGTGTGAATTTTTAAAATCTTAATAATTCATTCATAAATGAGGTTCTTTCTTAGAACAAGCTATGATCTTGGGTCTAAAAACCTAAAATATCAAAGTGAAAACTCAATTCCTCCATGACCAACCTGAGGTCCCAATGGCTAAGTTAGTGAAAAGTATAAAGAGACTAAGGAGAGACAGAGAGAGAGAGTAATCGGGAGAATGTCCTTGGCCAAGTCAGGAAGTCCCTGAGAGGACCACAAAGAAAGAGAGACCCTCATACCAAATGGTCTCCCTTCCTTTTACGGAGAGATGTATGATTGTAGGTGTTCAAGAGAATATGTGGTAATAAGTAAATAGAAAATGTATGATTATAGATGTTATTTGAGTGGAACCCCCCACACATACTATTGCATACTACAATTCTTTTGCTGTAAAAGATAACAAGTCCCAATTCTGTAAGGCCGAAATCTATTATGTAACTATAATCCACGTTCATTATATCTAATCTTACTTGGTGTGTAAATATTGTAATTTCGTGTTAGTTTAAAATTTAGCTTACTATAAATTTCTTTTTATCGGGTCATTTTAAATGCCACCAACACAATGGAATTGAATTCTTCATTGATATGATTATAACAGATGTCAATAGCATCTACTTGGGTCGGAGCTAGGGGAGTTGAGAGGGGCGATTGCTTATCTTTTTCCTTCCTAGCCCGCCAAAAAACATAAAACCAATAGTTGACTCACAACTTTGCCCCCTCACTAACCCCACCAATATTATAAATTGATTTGTTTTTTTTTTTCTTCTTTTAGTGAATTCTTTTATGTATGTCTTGTTGTTATTCTTATTTTGTATCATAATTATAATCAATATACTATTAACTATGTTATATTTCAAAATTCATTAAAAAGAAAAGAGAACTGCTATGTTCATAACACTTTTTTAACATATCATAAGTGACAAGTTGTTACTGGTTGATATTAGCGGACAAAAATAGTAATTTCAGTGGTATATTCAAATTATAATAAGTAACAACTTACCAACTAAGATTTGTTGTGAAAATATTTTGAACGTAGCACTTCTCTTATAAAAAAAATATAAATAAAAAAATGAAGAAAATCTTTCCTATTTTATCAAGGGTCGGAATTTGGTAAGATGGAGTGTAAAAACTCATGTTTTATATCATCCAATAAGAAATTATCACATCACATTTTTGGGAAATTATTGTGTACTCCCGAAGTATCATAAATGCGTACTCCCTCATCTCACATTAATGGTGGGGCTACTAATTAAATTCATAGTGGGACCCACCATTCATGTGAGAGGGGGGACTACGTATTTATAGTATTCCAGAAATACCTAATAATTTTCCCACTTTTTTACTTAAAACTCAATATATCCTACGACACCTAATAACACAATATCAGTCTTTTACCTAAAACTTGAAATATAGTGTTTATTGAGATGTTAACCTGTGTGATCAGATGTTTTTATGGTTCCATAATATAATGATGTAACATGTCCTTATTGGAGGGTGTAAACAAACGTATCTACACCAAGTCCTTATAGAATTAATCTATTTTATCAATGCCTTTTAGAGTTTAAAATGTAGAAAAGGAAAACGAAGGTGGGAAAAGAAAAGGAAAAAAAATGCTAAAGTTTTAACAAAAGGAATATATATATATATATATATATATATTATTACCTTTCAAAAGTAATAGGTTTAATATTTTCTCCATTGTAAAATTAGTGTATAAATAATAAATTTGGGGAAATTACGTAGTAAATAAGCGTACAAATAAGTGTATTGTAAGTTGTATCGGTGTTTATCTAACTATTAAAAATATTTTAAGTCATAAGTGGATTAAGGGAAAAAATTGGGAAATTTCTTATTTATGCACCCAAAAAAAAAGCTAAATAAAAATATATATAATAAATATTTTAATTGTGTTATTAGTAAAAGATAGGTTGTAACATGTGCTACGCAAAAACATTCAACAATGGTGATGATTTAATGGTTTTGCCTAAGTAAGTAAGGTGATCATTTTGACTTTCATTGAGCATTGTAAATAAGTCACTTGATACAAAATTGAGAAAGTTAAATTGGACACGTGGAGTAAAATTAAAAAATAATTAGAAATTAGTTTAGATTCAAAATTTTCTTCTTGTTTAATGTAATATAAATGATCTCACTTAACATACGGATGAATGATTTTTTTTTATTTTTTTTATATTATTCTCAATAAATATATATATATATATATGTGTGTGTGTGTGTGTGTTTAAGATTTTATTGCATATGCATTGTGGGTTCTAATTAACTTAACTGGTAAAATCTTTGATTGTTGAATAAGAGATATGGGGTTCAATCCCCGCTTACAATAAAAATCGATTGGTATTTTAGTTTGATGATAAAAAGCACAATCATCATAAGCAGACGCTATAATTTGAAATTCTATAAATAAATTTTAAAAAAAAAGTGCACGTGCATTTATATGTATAGATAACCCCCCCCTCCCCTCTGATCACTTGAAGTTTAACAAGATTAAATTATTTAAGAATGTGTTGTAAACCCAAGTTTTATACTCTCCAATCCCAACATGCCACATAATCATATCACATATTAAAGAATATGCACAACCAATTTCAATACCCATATAAAAATCCAACCCAATTTGAAATTTATTGAGATGTTATTAGGTGTGATAGGATGTATTGATTTTTAAGTAAAAAGCTGATGTGACAATTTCTTATTGGATAGTGTAAAACATGAGTTTAAAACTACATCTTTACCAAATTTGGACTCAAGTTTAACTATTCATGTAAACAAAGTTCTTCTCTTTTAAAAGGCTAAAATGAAGAGAAATGTTATGTCCACAACATTTTTATAACAAACTATCACATATGATTTATTATGAAAATACTGTGGACGTAGCATTTCTTTAAAATTAAAGTAGGTTAAATTTTTTTATCATCTATGCACGTTTTGAGTACATTTTACTGGATCACAAACAGATGAAAAGGTTTGAATCCACATTCACATATTAATCATAAGGTTGAGAGTTTCTTTCTCTCATTAGGAGAGGCATATATGCAAATGCATGGAAGGAAATTTATAGAACACGACACATAGTGCTGCTATACTGCTAGTCATTATCATTAAAGAGAAAAACAACAATTACCAGTCGTTTAACCAAAGATATTTGCCGGTTGTTACAACTACATGTATAAAGAAATATTCTAAAAGCCAACATCATCCATATATTTTTCCTGCCTATACAAGCAACTCCCAAATTTGGTTAACCTCAAAATTAACGTTCTCTGTAGTTGCCAGATCTTCTCGATTCCTCCAACCCTGAAAATAGTGGATCTATATGCCCACAAGTTTTTCTATGAACCACAATTTTCTACTAGCAAGTAGCCACATTGCCGGGAAATTTGTAACAAGTAACGTGAATATTGTTACGTGTATGTTATTGCATATTCCGTATGTGTTCCTTTTGAAATTATGTTACAATTGTGAAATTATGTTTTGAAAATACGATTTTTCAATTTTAACTGAAATTTATTTTCAAAACACGATTTTAGTCTAAGTATTAGTGTGTGTACAATGACCGTGTAATAAATAGTTTATGATAACCACGTCAGCAACAATACTTGATAGTCATAACCAAT
Organism: Quercus robur; assembly: GCF_932294415.1. Taxonomy (NCBI): domain Eukaryota; kingdom Viridiplantae; phylum Streptophyta; class Magnoliopsida; order Fagales; family Fagaceae; genus Quercus; species Quercus robur. Next base: position 31,635,567 of record NC_065534.1, on the reverse strand, counting down.
TAACCATACCCAGTCTTTCTTTGAAAGCCCGCCACGCTACCCATTGGTCATGATGGAATCAGTCAAATATCACATGGTTAATGCACCCCAAAAGAGGAAATTGCATGTTCACATGATAATTAACAAATATCTTTTGTATTGTGCCTTGTTTTATCGATGATACAATTAAATGGCACTAAATTAAGGCCATTTTCAGTCTCGGTTAGTCACCAAGAGAGTTTCCCAATAAGTCAAATAACCCTGGCCTATCTCTTTTTGGAAAGTGTCACCATTACCAGTACTCATAACATTTTTGAATTTTGATGCCTTAAAGTATACGACTACCATAGCCATGATTTCTACTGATCCTCCAAAACATGAATTATTGATGTATATAATTACCCTCTTGCACGCTAACGCATATATACTAATACCTTAGGATTTAAGTGGCAGTCACCAATACATGTTATTTTTATAAATAATGGAGAAATTAAGCATATTGTCAATCAATTCGACAAAAAGTGGGAACTTGAAATCAATTAATTGTTGACGATAAAGATATCTCTTCTTCCCTCTAGTGCAGTGAGTATTGGTACTTTGGTAGAGTACTTTTCAAGATATATGGCATCGGCCGCCACATGGTTTTACTTTTGAGAATGTCTTACCACCATGTCAACCCAACTAAACAAAATTTCAGTACCAACTATAAAAATTGACTTCCACGTATCTTTCTTGTCATGTTTTCCAATTGACAATTATATGTTAATGTTATATGTCAAGTAATTAACTTTTTTTTAATAGAGCGAAGTGAATAAATCTACATTCGAAATACTCCTCTTTAAAATATATATATATATATATATATATATCTTTTAGCTGTGATATATTAGAAATTATAGAACTCAAGGAAGTGTGTTTTAATTGTCAATTTTCATGTCGGCAAAAATTGTTGGTGTACGTATTCTTTCTGCACCAACGTTTAGTCTTTAGACAAAACGTCTGGTGCAAATTTTTTGAGCAATTATAGGTACATAAAAAATTCTATAATATTTTTTACACTAGTTAAATTGGCAAGCTTATATATATTGGTTTTTATTTAAGCCAATCACTAACATCATTTTTTACTTATCAGTTACCATTAACAGTCAAACAAATCAAAATGTATTAAATACTGTCTTTTTTTTTTTTTTGGTGCCTACATAAACTTTCTCAAGTCCTTTTAATGGTGAATTTATGGTAAGAAATATAATATAAAAAGATAGCATTAGGATCAAATTAATATGATGTAATTTTAATAAGTAATGTTATACGTACTATTTATTAAATTTTTATTAAATTAATCTTTTGAAAATCTCACTATTAGATTAAATATATGTTTTCTATATTCTAAATATGCATGCCTAATTTGGTACTATTCGCATATTAGAGCAAATTTGGTACTATTCACATATTAGAGCATTCTCATCTTGATGGCTAAAACCCACTTTCATATATGTATTACATGACACAGTAGCACCAAAACACCCAAAATCACTTCCACATGCCCGATTCTCTAATACTGTTCAAAATTTTACATTTTGCTACAGTGACGTCTATTTTTAGATGTTAACGTACTGTAGATGTATACATTTTTTTTTTTATTCCTTTCTATTGTATCTCATCTCTCTTTGTCTCTTTGTTATCTTTCTCACCCTAAACTCGCCTGGTCCGTAAGCTAACCTCCACTCATTGTGTTTTATAATCTAATTCTATCAAGGGATCCCTTAATTGGCTATCATATATACAAGCATATACACATGCACACACTAATATACATCATACATCACATATTATGCATCATTCTCGTTCACTTCATTTCATTTGATCATACATCATCATTATCATTGCATCACATCTCACATTCGCACAACATATAGCATGTTCATCTTGTCACGATATGTTTATCATTTCGAACACATCCTATCATCTCATCATGTTGTCATATGCATGAACATGTTAGTATGCCTATACTTAATTATCTCACTGCATCACCACAACACCATATATTATAATACATGATCTCATATATGCTTATGCATGTTCATACTCAATTATTCACTAAATTTAAACCCTATGCATGTTACTATTTAATAAGCTTAAAGCATCCTAGACATGTTTCTAATTAATCTCAGACTCTAGGCATGTTACTAAATCATCACAAAAGCCTAAACATGTTACTAAGAGCATCCAAACAAACTGAACACAAAATTAAACCTACTGGGTGTTTCTAGGTGGGTTTGCGTCTGATCTGCACACAAAACCCAGCTCATAACCCAGAAAATACTTTATTCTACTGTACTCTATCCTAAACATGCTTCTAACCTCTTTAGGAAAGATAGAAAACAATCTTTAGCAAACGTTTTATGTTAAAAAGTCTTTAAAAAAACAAATTAAGGCCACAGTTGATTGGCTAGTTCCTATATGGGTCAACTAAATTTTAAAGAGATCAGGTATAAATTAAATTTTGAGCAAAGAAACCTTTTTAAAGACTTATACGCATGGTTATTTGGCTCTAATTAATTAATGTAGGTCCGTCCCTAACCCTATGTCCAAATTTTCACATACAATATATGCTTCTCAAGATTCTCTTTATCCGTATCTACCCCACATGCATGAAGATGGAATCACCCTCCTTACCCACTGTATATGCATCCAATTCTATATGCTTTCTCATAGATCAGCAAACGTACAAAAACTTTTACGACTTAGAAAGTAGTAATTAATAATGAACCCAACATGCTAAAGATGGCCACAACATATTTAGCTTATGGCCATTAGCCACTCCATATTTGGCCACACCATGTATACGTGTGGCATCATATGCAAAACGAATCGGTTTTTATTTTGGCCAACATCACGAACACATATATATGGAGACAGGGGTGCATCGTTAAACCATGATTTAGAAATTGGCGACTGAGGTGCCAATCAAGTTATAAGCCTATGCCTACAAGTTCGTTGCCTTATATCACCATCTTAGATATATCATATATGCAATGATTAAGAAATGAAAGATAGTTTTTTTTTTTTTTTTTTTTAGATACGATAGAATTTCAGTTTATGATGTTCAGTCTATAATGATTGTTCTTTATTATCAAGCCAAGACACTATTAGTTTTTTTTATATAAACAGAATTGACTCTCAAATTTCAACAAAAGAAATATAATTTTGTTTGAAACAAATAAAAAATATATATTTAAATGTTTATTCATGAATTCTCAATTTTAGTTTGTACCATCACTTTTTATATAGTAATTAAATAAATTGTATTAAATATTTTAATAATGTACCGTACTTTTTTCAGTTTTGATATATATTTTCCTGCATGACTGGCTTCCATCATGCATGTAACTTAAGTTGATTTTTCTTTTTACTTTTACTTACCATTCTGTTGTTCAATTCCAATGATATTAGTGATTTATTTATTTATTTACATATTTGTTAGGTTCTAAATGTTTAGAACAATTGGCAAATCGTGAACACAAACTTATCTAGATATAGATCTTAGAGTCTATAGGTTTTATTAGACAATGCTCAAGGTGATTCAAGTCAAGTTTCAAGAACATACAAGCTGCAGGAAGAAGATTTCATAATCTGTCTGGTTCGATCGATCGAAAGACAGGCTCGACCGATCGAAAGTTGTATCTGTAGAATTTTAATTAAACCCAAATAGCAGTTCAAGCCCATTTAGGATTAGGGTTTCTAATCTACTTCTTCCAGTATATAAAGGAAACCCAAAGCACGTTTTTATGTGGTTTTTCAGAGAGAAAAGAGTGTGCTTCTTTTGTATTTAGGATTTTGTTCCTAAAAAGCTCTCTTATGTCTTCTACCGGTGTTATTCCTTGAAGAATCTCAAGATCCGGTATTGTAGAAGTTGCTGCCTTCTCTAGTCATCAAAGGTACTAATGATCTAAACCTTCAAGGATGGTCTTGGAGTCACAAACAAGAGAGTTTGTGTTGCTAAACCTTTGAGTGGGATCTCAAAGTCACGAACGGGGGTGTTTGTGTTTTGCAAAACCCAAAGAAAGAAGAAGTCCGTGGATTCGAAACTTGCACGTGGTCGTGTCAGTAAGTTCTACTAGTTGGTAGCATTAGGAAGTCGAACGGGGGTGCTTGTAAGTCCTTTTGTATAAACTTCGATTCTTTCTAGTGGATTTGCTTTTTACCTTGAGGATAGCTAGGTTAAATCCTCCCCAGGTTTTTTACCGGTTTGGTTTTCCTGGGTGATCATATCATTGTCTTATTTATTTCCACTGCTATGCATGATATGATTGATATGATTGTGATAACCTAGACTTGGAATTTGGACTAAGTAACAACTTGTCTAATTAACTAGGTTTAATCAATTGTTTAAGGGATCTAAAAACTGCCAATATTGTTTTTAAGTATCATGTTCATCGAACCTGTATATTGCTAGTGTACACAAAATGTGAAGGAATGGAGATAACAATAGAGATATAAATGTTAGTCTCAAGCCTTATTCAAAAAGGGTTTAGAATTATACAATGAAGTTTAAGCACATATAAAAACTTCATATTGCTATTTTTTTTCTTACACGTACGTGGAGTTGCAATGTTTGTAATGTGTTCAAATGTATTATAATAAATAAGTAAATTTCATGTCTACCCACCATTGTTAGTTTCTTTAAAACATTTTATCCTCTTCTTGTATGTGTTAAAATATTCTCAGAAAAAAAAATATATTATTATTATTATTTATGTTGACATGCTTGACTTGTTTAACCTATATAATTAAAAGGTATCTTTCTCCACTCCAATTTGAGCATTATCCAATCAAACATATATAGTTATAAAATAAGTTACTATGATTTTTTTTTTCACAACAACGAGTCTAATAAATAAATCATTTCAGGATTAGAGAATTTCTAGTTTCAACACAATTATTAAACATATTGGTCTTATTATTTTGGATTAATCTATATTACCATGTACCTTTATCTCAACATGATACGAATGGAACGCCTAACATGAAAAAGTATCGCAACAACTATACTGGTCTAACATGTAGGTAAGATTCAAACATATGAATAATCTGAGAGATATCATTATATATGATACCACTTCTAAGAGCATTAGCATTGGAGAATGCTAATGCTATATGTAAGGTGTATTTAGCATTTTAAGCTTCAAAACATGCTACATCCCGGAATGCTAAAGGCAAGTATTGTAAATTTTTTACAATACTTGCTACAGTGCAATTCTATCTTTAGAATTGCACTGTAGCAGTATTCTAAAAATAATAATAATATTTTAATCTTATTTTCCCCCAAAATTTCTCTCTCTCCCTCATTTCTGTTATCTTCTCTCTCTCTTCCTTTCTCTCTTTCTCATCTGCCCTCTCCTCTCTTTAGAACCGAACATCCTCCTCCTCCCACCATCAACATAACACATCACAGTGGAGGAAACATTGATCTGGGTTGATCAACGATGGAGGAAACGTTGATCTAGCGGCGGCAATGGCGGCGGTTTCTGGGTTTTGATCGGGCTTGATATGGGTTTTTTTTTTTTTTTTTTTTTTTTTTTTTTTTTTTTTTTTTTTTTTTTTTTTTTCTGTTGTGATCGGGGTTGATCGGCGGTGTCTGGGTTTTTGTTCCGGTGAGATTTTGGTGGTTGATTTGGGTTGATCAACGCGGCGGTGTCTGGGTTTTGATCGGGTTGATCTGGGTTTTTTTTTTTTTTTTTTCCCTGTTGTGATCGGGGTTGATCGGCGGTGTTTGGGTTTTTGTTCCGGTGGGATTTTGGTGGTTGATTTGGGTTGATCAAGCGGCGGTCTCTGGGTTTTGATTGGGTTGATCTGGGTTTTTTTTTTTTTTTTTTTTTTTTTTTTTTCCTGTTGTGATCGGGGTTGATCGACGGTGTTTGGGTTTTTTTTCCGGTGGGATTTTGGTGGTTGATTTGGGTTGATCAAGCGGCGGTGTATGGGTTTTGATTGGGTTGATCTGGGTTTTTTTTTTTTTTTTTTTTTTTTTTTTTTTTTTTCCTGTTGTGATCGGGGTTGATCGGCGGTGTCTGGGTTTTTGTTTCGGTGGGATTTTGGTAGTTGATTTGGGTTAATCAACGCGGTGGTGTCTGGGTTTTGATCGGGTTTTTTTTTTCCCTGTTGTGATCGGGGTTGATCGGTGGTATCTGGATTCATGAGTTTCTCTGCGTTCATCAATGGCTGCGGGCCTGTTGAAATAGGTTTGGGTTTTCTAATTGTGTAATGTGTATGATGAGAGGCTGAAGCAGTTAGGCTGAAGCATTTTGGTGGTGGTGGTGTGGTGATTGATGATGGTGGAGCCGTGGAGGTGGTGGTGCAGTGATTGATGATGGTGGAGCCGTAGAGGTGGAGGTGTGGTGTGGTGGTGGTGGTGTGGTGATTGGTGATGGTGGAGCCGTTGGAATCTGGAAAAAAGTGACGGTTGGAAAGTAGTAGTAGAGAAAGATTAAAAAATAATATTTTAATAAGAATAGAGTTTTGGGATGTGGAGGTATTGTAAAATAAGATGGTATAATGATAAAGTGAGTTTTTAGAATGGTAAAATAGGATAGCATTAGCATTTTCCAATGCTAATGCTCTAACATGAATTATCGCCTTCGCATACTTATCGCGAAGGAGAGATAATTAATGCGATTCCCAAAAGGGTAGAGAAGCTAGATCTTTGTCCTTTGTTTGGGGGGAGGAAACATCTCCCTTTCATATTTTAAATATTATAAATCTAAAGTTAGTAAAGTACTAAATAATCTTATATATATATATATATATGTGTGTGTGTGTGTGTTTGTATGCGCACTTTTAGACATTAAAAAAAGAACAAAGTTTAATTATAAAATTGGTTATAACCTTAGACTACAACTTTACTCAATATATTTTTATTGAAGCTGAATTTTAACAAATTCATTATTGGATGACATCTTCTTCTTATATTTTCTATGCTTGCAAAATTTCTAGAAAAGTAAAGATCAATAACTATATTATTAATAAATTTTTTAAATTGCAAGTTTTTGTAGTATAAAATTATGCATAAAATATAAGCTTATAGATCATATAATAAATAATATTCGATTGACACAAAATTTGAAATGTACAATTTAACGATTAGATTTTCAAAATATGCAGTCATATTTATTTTATTGAGTAAAATTATAGTCTAAGACTACAACCAATTTTGTAACTAAACTTTACTCTTAAAAAAAATTTAACTCTAAAATAAAATATTTTCATTTTACTTAAAATGGATCGGTAGCCAAAGTACCAACCTTGAGTAAATTTCCAATTTGCTTTGGGTACATCGATTATTGATGGCCTCTTGGTATGTGTGTTTAAACAACAATTTTCAATTTTTCAAAAAAATTATGGGTGAAAAAATGTGTAAAAATACATGTAATATTATTTAAAAACTGAAAATTTGTGTTTAAAGTCACGTACCAAACAGGCATAATTACGTTTCATCTGCTTACTGGATTGTGAATACCGACATCTTGGATTTCCATTAAGGGGCCCCAGCGGCCACCAAATAATTGCAAACTTTGTGAAAATATGACAGGAAAAACAAATCATCAAATTTCATTTCCATTACACAAGCATGCATGTAAATGAATAAATCCACACATGTCAGTGTATGAAAAAGATATATATATATATATATTTCCACAAGCAGAACTTGTTTTTTTCTGGTGGAATGAAAATGCGGTCTTTGATATGGACTCATTGCTCCTCTATCATAAAATAGTGAGAATAATATCATGCATCACCCGAGTCTAAAGCTAAATTAATGTAAATACAAAAACACATTCAGCGAAGTGTCGTACTACTCAACTTCTATCAAATATAATATAAAGCAATACAAAGACTCATGTCCCGACGGTGTTAAGTCCCAAACAGAACTTAAGAAGTAGGGCTCAACACTCCAGCTAAGAGTATAGCACATAGATTGGCCATGAGTGGCATCTTTCACAAGTCAAGGAAGGATAGCTAAAAGCTAATTAATATGTATGTACGACGTAGGCATGTAGTACTGACACAGTGACACCATCGTTATCATATCATCCGCTGCACATGTCAAATCAAAATTTCTGATCTCCTCTACTTTTCTTTGATGTCCTTAATTCGTACTCTCAGTGCTGCAAAACACAAAGTCTTTCATTTCCCACTCTTTCTGTGTCCTTTTTTTTAAAAAGCTCTGTGTCCTTGATTGTCCCTTCAAATATGTATATTTATCTAATGTGGCTAGTGCTATCACCTTCCATATTGGCACTGGCACACAGCTCATGAGTCATGACCCTATCCATGGGACCAGTGCGGCATAGCTAGCTCCACATACCACCTCCACCCCCACCCGGTCTTGACCGGTGATGCGTCTTTACTCCCTACTCTTTAGAATGAGAGTACTGATTCCTCACCTTGGAGTTCATTTATGAATCATGATGATTCACTTTAGTCCTGTAACCCTAAGGTTTAGTAGATCTATACTACACTATAGAGCCCTAATAATGATATCTCTGATATATTATTGATGTAGTATGCCAGTACATAGTACAGACACGGGCCCTGTTGCATTGAAATTTATATACAGCTCTGCATGGAACGAAATAGTTCCAATTTTTTTAACTTTTTTCTCAAGTTAGAAAGAAGAAAACGGAGAGACTATCCCAAATGAAAAAAAAATAAAAAATGCCATTGTTGATATTTGTTAGGAGTTAGGACCATGTCGTGGTTATAGTGTACTCATTGTCAGAGTATTTACTGTGACTTGTGAGCAATCTCCATCAAACAGAGTACTTTCTTTAATAATCTTACAACAAAAATTACTAGTCAGCGTGGGCCATACTCGGTGTTAATGCCTAATAAGATGGTTCATCACATGGACTGGCTAATTCGACCAAAGTAAATAAATGGTCCGAAATTGACATTCATTTTTAAATGGTCCATGCATGCAGTGATATTTATAGAAATAAAATAAAATAAAAAATTTGCAAAAAAAAAAAAAAAAAAAGATAAACAAAACCAACTTACTTGAATAGGAAAGTAGAGCTAACACCAAAGAAAGATTCTTGAACAAAAAACGCAAAGTAGAACAAAGCATCAACTACTACATATGAACCGCATAAATTGCACTACAGCTAAGAAAAAAGATGACAATTTGTCCCAAAAAAACCCCACTAAAATTCTAATTCAACAAGCGAGAATGCAGAGCACTCCTTACTTCACACACACAAACATGGTATATATTCTGGTACCGTTTGTATGTGACATTAATAATAATGATGATGAAAATTGATGAATTAGCTTAGCTAGCTAGCAGGCCAGTACCAACAATCTATCTATGTCAACACGCAGTGGCGTCACGAACTTCAAAGAAAGATCGATTCTTGACGACGATGTCGTACATGTGGAGGATCTTAAAGTTGTCAAAATTTTTGGGAAGAGAGATCAAGTGGGCTGAGTTTTCTGACCTGTGGAACTGTAGGAGGTTTGGGCAGCCAGAGTTGTGATAGCGAGACCAGCCAAGCTCGGTGAGACAGTGCTCGAGTTGGGTGTAGGATCGGATCACTTGGTTAGTTGGGAGGTAGACCAGGACTCGGGGTCGAGCACCAGGTGAAGTAGCTGTGCCTGGATATGGTGGCTCTTTTTGCTCAAAGGACTCCCTCGTTGGATTGGTGATTAGACGAGCCACGCCATTCTTGTCAAAAATCCACACACCAGACATTGTGTGTGGAGGTATGTGTGTCTGTGTCTATGTGAGCAGAGAGAGAAATAAGAGAGAAATAGAGACTTAGAGAGGTGCCGTACGAAAAATTTCAAGGTGGTGCATACCATATAAGACGGTGACGACACGTGAGTGGTGAATTTTCATCATTGTAACTTGTAACTTGAAGAGACCCTATATTGGACCTACTTTTTAGCCTAGAGGAAAATTATACATAGAAAACAGAAATAGAGTAAACAAAATCAGGCTACTATTTGTACTGTGCATTAAAATTTTTTTTTTCCACCTACGGGAGTGTGGGTCAATTTTAAATCAGCAAAATTATAAGGTTTAATAAAATTAATATTGATCTTGATCTTACTGTCAAAAATAAACGTGACCTTAAATTTTAATGTTTGATTTAAAACTTTTGAAACTATCGGTTTATATTTTAAAACCGTCCTTAAAATATATAAGTTTAAAATGTAATTTACTTAAAAAAACCTAAAATTAGAAAATAAGCTCAAGCACTTTGTTAAAATATACTATTCATTGAGCATGTATTGTGCAAATTAAAAAAGAATTGAAATTTTGAGTTTTTAAGCCCCATGTATGCACGGGATGTGGTTTTGAAAGCACAATGTGCAATAGAAATGGTTTTGTTGAACATGCAAATGGCATTTTGGCAACCACGAGCGCAGAGGATGCTACCCTTTTCACGTTTTTCTTCAGTATCCGTTACATATTACTGTTTTTCAAAATGTTATTTCGTGTTGTTCAACTTTTGGTATTGAAGGGTTCTCAGGATTGTTGAATGTTGTATTTATGCTATGTTTGGAAGTTTGTAGGGAGAAAAGAGTAAAGGAAAGTAAAGGGGAGGAGAGTAGTGAGGAGGAAAGTAGAGAAAAATGGTTATCTTCCATCTTATTTGAATGTTTTTAAAATTAAGTAAGGGAAATGAATAATTAGCATTTTCATAGTTTGTAATTTTGTTATTATGGTAAAGACAAATTTGATAATTCATTTGGTCAAGTATTTCTATACTCTACTCTCCCTTCAAATCTCTCTAATTTGAGGGAATTAAAAATGAGGGGTTAGAAGTAGTTAGAATCCCTCCAAACCTCTCCAAATCCCTCCCCTCCTCCCTTAAAAAATATCCAAACAAGGTAATTTAACTTATGTTATGCTTAGAAGTTTAGAGGAAGAGGAGAGTAGAGGGGAAAAGAGTAGTGGGGAGGAGAGTAGAAGGGAGACGAATGGTTATCCTTCGCCTTCTTTGAATGTTTTTAAAATTAAGTAGGGGGAAGGGGACTAATTAGTCTTTCTATAGTTTGTAATTTTATTAATATGGTAAGGGTAAATTTGGTAATTCATTTGGTCAAGTATTTCTATGCTCTACTCTCTCTCTCTCTCTAAATCTCTCCAATTTGGGGGAATTAAAAATGAGGGGTTAGAAGTAGTTAGAACCTCTCCAAATCTCTCCCCTTCCTCTCTTAAAAAACATCCAAATAAGGTAATTTAACTTACTTTCCCTTACTCTACTCTACTCACCTCTACTCCTCATCCATCCAAAAAAGCTATTACTTTCCCTCCCTCTATTCTATTTCCCTCTACTTTTCCTCCATCCAAACAAGTTATTAAAGAAGAACAAATTAATTCTCAAAAATGGTAAAACATTCATCATCCACGGATAACACGTGGAGGTTTGTTTATAATAAAAAGTACTTGTGGCCCATTATTTTATAAGTTTAAAATTGTGGGTTTGAATAGAGATAAGCTTGACTATTACGTGTATGCAGATAATTTCACCCTATTTAGAGTTTAAGTGAATAGAGGATAATAATCACACCTACAAAGTCCAAATTTTTAATTTAGCATTTCAAATGAAAATAGTGTATACTAGAAGCACTGTAAAAAGTAAAGGGTACCTCATAAAGTACCCAGCTAACTTACCTCAAATGTTATAACCTCAACTTTATCATTCTTGTGACTTGTGATGTGAGGGGTCACTCTTTTTTTATTTTCTTTTCCTTTTTTAACTTCATTTTTTTTTTGTTAAATTCTTTTTTTAACTTCACTTCTGTTCATTTTATACTTTGAATTGGAAGTAGTAAATATATTACTAATTTATACTTTATTTAAAGGCCCCAACGAAGAAGAAATTCAAAGAATTAGTAGTACTCAGAAAATAACTAAAAAAAATCTCCTTCGAAAAAAAAAACATAAATCAATGGCAACAAATTAATACTAGCAATAATAAGCTAGAGCAAAATGCCATATAATCTTAGTATGGTATACATCTAGTTGATGAAACAAATCATTAATATTGTGCAACATTATATATGGTCTTTAACTGATCATTGGTTGGGTTATTTAATAAAAAAAAAAATGAAGAAGAGAATCCGTTAACGGGTGTCAGGGACTCAGAAATATGTTTACTTCAATAATAATATATGGAGCCCTAAAATCAAGTAGCCGTCTTAGCTCAGCCGGTAGAGCGCGTGGCTTTTAACCACGTGGTCGTGGGTTCGATTCCCACAGACGGCGTTGTTGCAGTTTTCATGAACTTTGAATCTTTTTCGGTAAGGGAACCTTGAGGAAAACTTTGGGCTTCCTTAACCATTATATATTTTGTTGGATATACCATCAATTCAGGGCATGGCTTCCAAATTTCATCCAAAAATATAATCATACACTGTATATAATTATTAAGGTTTTTTTTATTTATTTTTTTTATAGCAATTTTAATTAGCTCAAAAATAAAACAAATATTATGCACGTTCAAATCATAACTGAATTTTCAAGAAACAATTATTTGTAGTTGGATATGACTTTTTCCAAATTCATAATCATATTATATATAATATGATAAAGTTGAAGTACAATAAAAATCCAAATCAAATAAAAATAAGTTTTTAATTGTAGTCTAATTTTGTGTCATGTATCCATCTTAATTGTCTTTATTTTAGTACTGAGTAACTTATTCATGATTCTCAACATTGAAATTGAGGTGATCACTTTACTTACCGAAGTAAGACCGCCTAGTGGTGGAGCCAAAATTTCAGTTTAGGGAATGCAAAATTAAAAGACAAGATTGAAAGTAAAATTGGTCTAAATATTATTAATTGATATTAATAACAAAATAGATAAACAATTATATACTTGTAGGGACGCAGATCCAAATATATATATATATATATATATTGTAGGGACACGATTCTTTGGCGGCCCAACAACGACGTTGAGCTCGCGCGTGATGGATCCCTCACAATAAAATTTGTAGAGAGTGGGCTTGAAAGGCTAGCGTTGGGTCACGGGGAGTTGGTTCAGGCCGGTCGTTAGGTGAGCCAAGACGAGAAAAGGTTTTGGTCTGGATATTCAGGCCTTACATCCTTGTAACTTTGAGGGATTTGGCTCCTCAGATCATGTCCGAGGAGCGCTAGTGTTCCTCTCCGGTTACCCGCCGGTGGGATTTTTTTATGGTATTGCACCTATACTGTCCGGGCATTCTCATTCCCGGAGTTTCTTTTCAGGAAGTGAGATGGGAGCCCCCCTCCTTATTAGTTTACCTTTCCTTTTATACTAACCTACGTTTGTTGTCACTCGTCCACGTGTAGGGTCGATCTTTCCAGGACAGATATCTGTCCCATCAATCTAATCCCGAAATTGTTGGAGATGATCAATAAAGCCTAAAAATCCGGCTCTGTTAGGTGCAGTGTCATATCAGTGAAGGGTATTAAGGACAATTGCCCCAAGATATTTTCTGATCTCTCCAGTTAGCTTGTATTCCACTCTAATCCGGGAGACTTTGGGTCTGCCGAGGACTAAGCTGTCCTCGGCTGTATCTTCGGGTCACTTTGGGCTTCCTATTTTTGGACTTGGACCCTGACCTCCTTTAGTTTGGGGCCTGTGGACTCCCCATAAGCGAGCGAGTCGGACCCCTAAACTATTGGGCCCCACATATATATATATATATATATATGTGTGTGTGTGTGTGTTGGGCCTTGGCCTTGTCTGAGGAGGCATAGTAGTCCAAGATAGATCAATAATAAGGAAGACATAAGACTTTGAACTTCATCAGCAAACTATGACTGTAAAGGCTAGGAGAAGTGGGCCGAGGAGGAATATCCCCTCGGTTAGGCGAAACGAAGATCAAAATGTGTGTTCTATCATCCAGGGTGACATTCTATGAGGTTCTATTGATAAAGACGTGCATTATGATCGTACAGAATTGGTGGGGGCTAGAAAATATCTAAGGGAAAACTGCTGTCACTGCATTAAATGCTTTGCAGCTAACTTTCTAGCTGCATTAATGAGGAAGTGATGTCTGAACAATAGTTTTCAGCTTTACAGTTACTTTCCAAAGACTTTAGAAAGGTGCTAATGTGACAGGGATCAACACCAACGATCTAACCTACATGTGGAGGGCAGAGATGAAGGCAAATGGATAGTATGAAATAAGAAGAAGGCAATGAGAGAAAGGGATCGAGAAATTAAGAGAAAAATACTGTAGCAATCGAAAACTGAATTTGTAATCAAACTTGAAAGAAATATATAAGAACTGATATTCTCGGATTGTGCCGAGGATGATTTTCTTTAGATTAAACCAATTTATTTTCATTTTCTTGTGATTTGAATCCACTATACTTGTTGTCCAACTCATTAAAACCCAATTTTCCAACCCACTCTCTACAAATTCATTGTATTGGGCCTTTTGGGCCTAAATTCATCCATCCTTTGGGTTAGGGAACCCAAATTGTGTCCTTACAATACTATTAATGCAATTGTCATACAAAATCTAATATAATATAAACTCTAATTTATTTTTTCACACATAGTTTAATCTGTTCAATTGGAAGATTAGTAAAATACACCTCGATATGAGCTTGTTTAGAATTTGAATCTAAATTATTATTATAATTTAGCCTTTCCATAATCTCAATTGATTATAAGTATATATTTCATATTATTAAAATAAATGAAACAAAAAAAAAAAATCATAGTTAATAACAATCAAATTAAGAGATTATTCTAAATATATAGAATTTAAACATGTAATTTGATTCCTTAAAATAAATTGAGAAAATAAATCAATATAAAAGAATTATAAAGTTGTATTTTCATGGCCATGAATGCTCTTAAGAAGTTATGCAAAAGTCAATATTTTTTACTCTATTCTTTAAGTAGTAAGTAGTTAAATTTTGGTTCATTAAAAAAAAAAAAGTAGTTAAATTTTGGTTCTATAGTAAAAATAAAGTGTTTCAAAATTGAAATTATGAAAAAGTTAAAGTAGAAGAGAAAAAAGATTAGGCAACTTTAAGGTTTTAGTTTGATATGCAAGGACCTAATTTTTATTTTTATTATGAGTATGTGGGAATACCTCATTCAAAGAACAAATTGCCCTAAGAAAAGCACTCTGAGAAAAACAATTTCCAGTGCTTGAGAACATGTGGCAAGGAAAAAAAGTATGGAGGTTAAGTAGGACTCACAAAACTTTGTTTTGTTTGGAAAAAGACAAAATAATGTTATGAAGATTTGCACCTAATATTGCTTTCTTCTCTAGGTGTGGAACATTTGTGTCAAGGTCAAAATGCTTGATAATGTAATATTTGGATTGCTATTTTGGATTTTTTTTGGGAGGTTAGGGGGGCACTCGCCCCCCCCCCCCCTGGGCCTTCGCCCCTGACCACCTTATCATTACTATTATTGGATTTTTTTTGATGCATAAACTAGGTTTACAATCTAATTTTTTATTAATTTTGTTGATAAGTCCATTTGTGATATTAGTGGAAGTTTACTTTGTATGTGATTTATAAATCCTCAAATCACTCGGTATTATCGCTACTCTAGATAATTTCTATCATAATCAATATCAAGGAAGTTGTATCAAGATAAATCCATTGTGATTGTATTTGTTAGGATCATTTTAGTCACTGGGACACATGTTGTATTTATAAGTTAACAGTTAGACTTACATTCTTTCTAGTAACTGAGTCTAATACTCATGCCAATGGGTCTTCCACTAACATCTACCATTGATTATAAAAATATGTAATAAGTGAGTGAAGAATAAATCAAATACAAAAAAAAAAAGAAAAAAAAAAGAAAGAAGGGAGATAAGTGAGTGAAGTGTGTAATGATATTTTCCTTTTACTAAAAAAGAAGAAGAGAGAAGTATAAATCAAATGAAGAAAAAATATTTTTAACAGAAATGATTAGGTTTTGAAGCATACAAAGTTTTAAGAGGCAAGTAACGGAATATGTGACCCTATTGTTAGCAATGTTAAATAAATATATTTGTCAATTTCCAAAAAAGCATATTCATCAGTAAACTCAGAACAATAAATGAATTTAACGATATCTAACAAAGATCTTTAGTAATAAATAAAGTGAAACAAAAAAGAGAGTAAACATTAACTTAGTCAGAGTGTTAGACACAACAATAAAGATACAAAATAACTCATCCTTCTTTCTTTGCTAAATAAATATGTGGCATGGGTAAAATGTTTAGTCCAAGAACCAGACCATCCACCCAACATCTCCACACTCTCTTAGCCACTTCACACTTAACAAAAACATGGAGAGTTGATTCAGGCTCCTTCCCACAAGCTGGACAAAAATCACATAGATTAACTCCTATTCTTTGCAAGTTTACAAAGGTAGGAAGAGCATTCATACACATTTCCAAGCAAAAAATACGCACCTTGGTAGGGATGTTTAAGTGCCAAAGCTTTTTCCAAAGAGGACTCCAAGGATCACCCGAAGAGCTTTCACCTTCCTCCATTGTAT
This sequence comes from Quercus robur, assembly GCF_932294415.1. Taxonomy (NCBI): domain Eukaryota; kingdom Viridiplantae; phylum Streptophyta; class Magnoliopsida; order Fagales; family Fagaceae; genus Quercus; species Quercus robur. Next base: position 31,619,072 of record NC_065534.1, on the reverse strand, counting down.
CTAGTACCCCAACAGTAATATAATAAGCACTTTTTACACTGAAATCTCCCTTTTTACTACCCACCCATATGATTTGGTCTTCTGGAAGGTTGTGGTTGAGGGGAATATTCAGAATAGTCCTTGATTTAAAAGGCAAAAACAAAGATCTTACTACATCACCTTTCCACCTCCTCGTGTCTCTATCAATCAGCGCCGAGACCCTAGGATAATCATCAAAGGGGGGCGGAGATTACTTTATACGTTGTTGGAGTAGGCAGCCACTTATCCTCCCAAATATGAATCCTATTGCCATTGCCAACTCGCCATCAGGTACCTCTCTTCACAACTTCCAACCCATTGAAAATGCTTCTCCAAGTATAGGAAGGGCTGGATCCAAGTTTTGCTCTAAAAATATCACCATGCGGATAATATCTTGTTTTGTAGATTTGGGCCACTAGAGAATTAGGATTTGAGATCAACCTCTAACCTTGCTTAGCTAGCATAGCAAGGTTGAAAGCCTGTAAATTTCTAAACCCCACTCCTCCATTCAGCTTTGACATACACATTTTCTTCCAGCTAACCCAAGCAATTTTCAATCCTTGACCCCTTTGACCCCACCAAAACTTTCTCATCATACCTTCAATCTCATCACAAAGACTCGTTGGGATCTGTAAAACAACTCATCATGTATGTTGGAATTGCTTGAGCGACAGCTTTAATAAGGATCTCTCAGCCACCCACTGATAGAATTTTCTCCTTCCACCCCAATAGTTTTTTCTCCACCCTTTCTTTAATTTCTGTAAATATTTCAACTTTTGACTTGCCAATAATTGAGGGTGGGCCTAAGTATTTTTTATGTCGGGTATCTTGCATTGGACCCAATATATTTAGCACTTGACATCTTCTATTGTCAGGAGTATTGCTACTGAAATTTTTTGAATCTAGTACGTCACGAGACTTGGAGTTGTTCTTTGGAGTTGCATGGGCAATTTGGTATAACAGGAATAAAATAGTGCACGAATCTTCAAGTCAGTTTCCTAATCATATTTGGAGTTATGCTAGAAAGTATATTCTAGAATTCAAGAGTGCCTCAATAGCTTGCTCTCAACACTTGGCTCGGACATAAGAGAAGTGGACAGCGCCCCCTCCAGGAGCTTTTAAGATCAATGTTGATGGTGTAACATCTGAGAATGAAAGGAACTCAAGTGTGGGTGTTGTTATAAGAGATGCTACTGCTACTGTTCATGTTGCTTGCTGTAAATACCTTCAGGGACGATACTCGGTGGAGGAAGTTGAAGCGCTGGCTATAGAGTGGGGTCTAATTCTTGCCAAAGAGCAAAAGCTATCTCAAATCATCTTGGAATCTGATTCATTAACAGTTGTTCATAGTGTCATAGCAGCTGAAACAAATGGCTGTCTTGGTCATGTGTATTAGGGAATTCTTAGTTTGCTTTCTTCTTTTAGCAGCTGGAAAATCAAACACGTGAAAAGAGATTACAACAGGGCAGCTCATTAGCTTGCGTAGTATGCAAGGCAAAAGGAAGAGTCTCAGGTTTGGAAGGGAGTTTGTCCACCTATGGTGATTCATGTTGTCCAGGAAGATTGTGTTTAGTCTGTACCGTGTTGAGCTTTTCTTTTTTGCTTTGTTGTACTCCCTTTTCTGTTTGGCAATGAGATTCCAGTTGGTTGTTTCAAAAAAAAAAAAATAATAAAGAATTCATCACACTACGAAATGTGAAATTGGAGGGGGGTGGGGGTTGGGGAGTTGGGGGGCAAGTGCTCTTTTATTTTAGACATATTACTATTAGTGTAATAAACAGGAGGGGACGAGAAAAAGTAAAAAAAACTGATCATTGTTAATAATTTGCCTTAGAGTGCGATTAATGAGAGAAATCATGAATTAGGTGAGAGGGAGAAAGGGGATATTATTCATGTGCTGCTAAGGAGATTATGAAGAGGAAAACTTGCTGAAGGTAAGAAACAAAGTAATTTTGTTGGAAATTAATGAGGCAAAGATTTTGGTGAATGTGAGCTAATGTTGCTTGCTTTCCCACTAGCTAATGACAACTTGGGATGGTGTACAAATCCTTCAGAAACTTGTTTGTAACAGTGGGTAATAGTAGAATTCACTGGAGGCCATTGCTGATTTTGTTTTTACTAAACATGACAATTTAGTTAAGCAAATTTCAGTTTGGTTTGTTGCTACAAAAGGAATGATACTATTATAGAGCTGCTAAATTTAAAAACTCAGGACATGAGCATTAATTGTGATGAAGCCAGCATTGAACAATGAATATAGACTATAGAAGTCACGGGTGTGAGTTTTTATTTTGCACAAGTAGAAGTCCTAGGCCCATACATTAAAATTTGTTCACATTGGCTTATGGGTTGCAACAATTCAAGCCCATTTGTAAAACTTTCAATCAAGCCCAACGTTGAAGAAAAAGCCTCCAAAGTACGACTCTCATTCTTTTCTTTACAATTTACACATGAACTTGGTCCATGCGTTTGGGTTTCGTGACTTTCGTCTATATTTTATTTTATTTTTATTTTTTTTTGTAATAAATACTTTAATAGTCTCATGCAGTATAACGCATTTTTTTTTTTTTTTGGATAAACTATGTATTTAATCCTTATCATTTATCTCATATTCTAATTTGGTTCCTAATTTTTCAATTATGTCAATTTGGTCTTTAACCTTTCAGTAGCGTGTCAATTTAGTCCCTACCATTACCTCTTAGATGAAAATTGCTAATGTAATTAATAGCCAAAATTAAAAATTAGTTTAATAAACTAATTTTTTATTTTAGATGTTTGTCATATCAGCAATTTCTATTCGAAAGATAAGATTAAATTGACACGGCACTAAAAAGTTAAAAACTAAATTGATATAATTGAAAAATTAAAGACCAAATTAAATTAAAATATGATATAAATGATGAGGATCAAATACATGACCCCGATCCATCCCTTTCCAAGGCTTTTGAACTAAGGCAAAGAGGACACAAGATAGATATTTATCCAGGTTGATTCTAGGAGGCAGTCCAAAGGGCTAGGAAAATTTAGTCCCTATCATTACCTCTTAGATGAAAATTGCTAATGTAATTAATAGCCAAAATTAAAAATTAGTCTAATAAACTAATTTTTTTATTTTAGATGTTTGTCATATCAGCAATTTCTATTCGAAAGATAAGATTAAATTGACACGGCACTAAAAAGTTAAAAACTAAATTGATATAATTGAAAAGTTAAAGACCAAATTAAATTGAAATATGATATAAAGGATGAGGATCAAATACCTGACCCCGATCCATCCCTTTCCAAGGCTTTTGAACTAAGGCAAAGAGGACACAAGATAGATATTTGTCCAGGTCGATTCTAGGAGGCAGTCCAAAGGGCTAAGAAATGAGCGGCTAAATAAATCAATTAATGGCCTGTTTGGAAGTTTAAAAAATGAGGGGGAGTAGAGTAGAGGGAGGGAAAGTAATTCAATTACCTTGTTTGAAAGTTTTTTAAGAAATGAGGGGGAGAAGTTTGGAGGGGTTTTAACCACCTCTAACCTCTCATTTTTAATTCCCCCAAATTGGAGAGATTTGGAGGGAGAGTAGAGTAAATAAATTATTGACTAGATAAATTCCTCAATTTACCCTTTCTAAATTAATAATAAACCAATGTTGCAAGTTTATATTTTCAAATAGGGGTAAATTTGTCTATTTTAATCATTTTCTCTCTTCTTTATCCTAATTTTTAAAACATCCAAACAAGGGGAAAGACTAATTACTCCCTTTTCCCCCTTACTGATTTTAAAAACATCCAAACAAGGTGGAGGGGAACCATTTCCCTCTACTCTTTTCCCTCTCTAAACTTCAAAACAGGCCATAAGTATTAAGTTTCATCAATAATCTTCAATATGCATTAATATTATTGATGCTACCTTTCTCTTACTAGTCAATATAATGAGTCAATGATCAGTAGTCAATGTTTTAAAGTGGAACTATTAAAGAGAATTGAAAAAAAGAAGAGGTTTAAAGTTTACAATCAAACCATGATCAACTAAATTGTGATGATGTCGTCAATAATTTAAAAATAAAAGTCCCACATTTAGAGTATTTACAGTAAAGTTGCTAAGTATTATAGTTTTTAGTAACTCAAAACACTATTTTATCTATTTTAACGTCATGCTTTATAATATACCCTATACCAAAGATTTTATTTTTTTACCACTTTATTAAAATATTATTTCTTTATTATTTTTTATTCTTATTTGTTTCTTCCTCTCTCTCTCTTTCTATGTTCTCTCTTCTCCCAAACAAAAACAATCCATTGCAAAACCGCCAGCCACCACCACCATAGGAAAACCCAAACCGCCACCCAAGCCACCACCACTACCCCATTAGAGAACCTAATCTACCACCCAAGCCACCACCACCACCACCATCAGAAAACCCAAGCCACCACCACCACCCTTTAGAAAATCCAATCCACTGCCACCACCATCAGAAAACCTAATCCACCAACCACCATTAGAAAACCCAAGCCACCACCCACCATCCACCACCATAAACTGAAACCCACCCACCAACCAACCACCATTGCAAACCTTAGCCCAAAATCAAACTGATAACCACCACAAAATCCCACCTTTCAAACCCAAACCCAAATCAACCAATAACCAAGCACACAAAGAGAGAGATTTGCAAAAGAAATTTTTTTTAAAAAAAAAAAAAGAAAAGAAAGGGAAAAGAGAAACCGCTGCTTGCTGCCCATCGCTGATCTAACCACCGGACTGCCACTATTGCCGATTTCAACCTCCACCACAAGCTCACGCTGCACTGATCTCATCTATCCTTATCTCGCATTTTGCTGAGTTTTTGAGTTAGATGAGGTAGGGGAGAGAGGGGAAGAAGAGAGGGGAAAAAAAAAAAAAAAACAAAGAGAAATGGCCGAAGAGAGAAGAAAGAAGTAGAAAAAAAAAGTTTTTTTTTTTTTTTTTAAGAAAATAGGAGAGAAAAAGAATAAAATATTATTATTATTTTTAAGTTTAGAGCTACAGTAAGCTGCAAAAGATAGTAGCTTATTGTAGCTCAATCGTCATTTTTTTAAAAAGTAAAACATCTTTACTGTGGAGTACATTTTGAAGTTTTAGGGCTTGTTTGGTTGGTTAGTTTGGGGGATTCTAGCCTTTTACCCCTATTTTTAAAAAATATTTGGCAATATGCCCTTGTTTTGAAACTATATAGGTCTGTGCCTCTATTTTGAAACTCAATTATCTCAAAATCGAGTTTCAATGAAAAACTCGCTTGGTTTAAAATCGAGTTATGCCCGATCAAACTTAAAAAAAAAAGAAAAAAAAAACATGGAACTTGAGTTCTATTTAAAACACCACTATAGGGCTTTAAAACGCCGCTATAGGGCTCCCTGAACCTGGTATATCAAACTTATAAAAAAAATTGCATGAAAACACCACTATAGGGCTTTAAAACGCCGATATAGGGCTCCCTGAACTTGGTATATCAAACTTATAAAAAAATTGCATGAAAATGCCACTATATGGCTCCCTGAACCTGGTATATCAAACTTATAAAAAAAATTGCATGAAAACACCACTATAGGTTTTTAAAACGCCACTATAGGGCTCCTTGAACCTGGTATAGCCGTATAGGTATGGAACTCGAGTTCCATGCAATATTTTTTTTTTTTTTTTTTTAAAGTTTGATCGAGCATAACTCGATTTTAAACCAAACGAGTTTTTCATTGAAACTCGATTTTAATAAAATTGAGTTTCGAAACAGGGGCACAAACCTATATAGTTTCAAAACAAGGGCATATTGCCAAATATTTTAAAAAATAGGAGTAAAAGGCTAGAATCCCCGGTTAGTTTGAGTCATGTTGTTTGGGTGTTTTTGATATACTTGTGGATAAAAAAGTATGTTGAAATCTGTGTAAGGTTGGTTTAAAATGTATGGAAATATGTTAAAACTTAGTTGCCAAATAGCCCTTTAGTTGCTAAAATGACATTATAGCAATTATACCTCTCTTAGAAAATGATTGGAAAAAAGTACTACAAAATTACAAATACCATATTAAAAAAATAGGTAAAGAAAATGTTTTTAATAATAAATAATTAAATATTACAAATCCTACAATAGAAAAATAAAGAATGGTGTTATATTGTTTGTTTGTTTTTTTTTTTTTGTTTTTTTTGGTAAATAGGTGTTATACTGTTTCCACCATAACTCTTCAAGTATTTGAAGTATTGAATACATAATACATGAGCGAGCTTCTATTGAGTCCTATAAATCATTGATGTGGCTTAGTCCATTTTATTCTTAATAATATTCTTAATAATAATGCATTTTTTTAATAGTCAAAAGTTTTAAAAAAAGAAATCGCCAAAGTTGATTTTGATTCATTGGTTTCATCGGTTTTTGACTAAAATTTAAATTGTTCGATTTTAAAAGAAAAAAAAAAAAAAATTATTTTTTACAAAATAATTTGTTTAAATTAAAAAAAAATTGAGACAAAAATTTTTATTTTTGAGATAGAGATTAACCTATGGTGATGATTGTTCTTGATTATTAGACCAAAACACTAATTGATTTTTTGTGTAGGTAGAGGATCCTGGATCTCTTATTCAACAATAAGAGACTTTACAAATTCAACTACCTAGAACTCACAATTGAGACAAAAAGTAAAAAAAAAAAAAAAAAAAACAAAAAACTACTATTAGTTTTGTTTATTTGTTTAGACCCCTTAAAACGTTTAACCTAATAAATTAGCCAAGTGATTACTTAGGTTAATTATGAGATATAGATTAAACAAGTACATATCATATCATGCACAATAGTGGAAAATAAAGAATACAATGATATAATGATCCAGGAAAACCAATAAAACCAACAGTTTTAAGGTCAAAACCTGGGGAGGATTTGACTTAACTATCCTCAAAGTAAAACAAATCCACTATAGAGAATTAAAGTTTTTACAATCAGATTTAACCTTAAATCTATTGCTACCTCTAATAGTAACTTATTGACACGATCACGTGCAAGTTTCGAATCCATGAACTCCTTCTCTCTTGGATTTGCACTACACAAGTACCCACGCTTGTGACCTTGAGATCCCACTCAAAGGTTTTAGACCACGGCTTGTTAATCTTTGCAGCAACTAGATTCCACCAGCACTTGATTGTAGATCTTGTTCCAGTAGATGCTTGTAGAGTTAAAAGGTACAGAACCTTTCAGATCTCACAAGAATAACTCACAAGTCTTTCAAGAGTCTTCAAAACGTAGTTAGGGTTTTCCTTTTATACATAGGAGTGTTAGACTGAAACTTTAAACGTTTTCATAGGCTTGGGCCTGTTTAAAAATATGCAGAAATTCTTTTCCTGTGATTTTCGATCGATCGAGCTTTACCATTTGATCAGTTGAGCTTCACAAAAAATTAATCATTTTTCCTGCATCTTGTACATTCTTGAGTCTTGACGTGAACCACTTTAAGCAATGTCAAATACCTATCCTAGACATGTTTTTGTTCTTGGTTTGCCAACACATACAAGTTGAAATTCTAAACATTTAATCCTTAATCTTTAGAACCTAACAATCTCCCCTTTTGGCAATTCGTGACAAAACACACATATAAATGAATTGCTCAACTCAAGTGGTTGTCAATTTCTTACATTTTTGTTTAGCATTTATAATAATGCCATATTTGTTACTTTAGGCCAAAGACTTTATTTTTTAAAAGGCATTGATTGAGCTTATGATAGCAAATGGGTAATGGTCCTATGAACCTTCATGTTAAGATATACTTTTGGGTTTTGGGATAAGTCTTTTATATGTGAGATACTACTTTTTATTTCATCCCAAAGTCTTAGGGTATGTATGCCATAATTTTTAGGTCATCCTCCCAATTTTAATCTTTATTTTTCCTTTAGAATTAAATGATCACAAGATATATGATTGAACAAATAAGAAATATAAAAATGGTACCTTCTTTAGATAGGATCTAGGATCTCTTTATGTGTAAGTAAGCTTCTTAAAGTTAAAGGGTAGATTAGTAGATCACTCACAACTAGGAGGGCCATGCTCTAACTTAGAGTCTAAATGGACCCCATATGGATTGGTGGGCAACCCACTAACATACTCAAAACTCATCATATGCAATGACACACATTGTGAGTTGGTTGCATGGGAAGTACGTCTTAGCTAAGTGGACCAAGCAGAGGTAAGAAATAGAGTCGCCACCTATATTAGGTCAATGAACCATATATGTAGCACTCTTATGTAAAGGACTAATCTTACCAAAACATGTGTTTGGAGTTTAGGAGGACTAATCTTACCAAAACATGTGTTTGGAGTTTAGGTATGGAGATGGGAAGGTGTTAGGCACCCAACGCTACCCGAATCATGGGTTAGCCTCCACTCATTGTATTCTATATCGTAATTCCATCAAAGGGTCATCTAATAGTTATTTTACACACACACACACACAGCCTATCCTAACATGCATCTAGCATCCAACGTGGCATATCATGCATTGTATATTCAATACCCACAACCCACCTATCATTCATCTAATCATGGCATATCTTACCATTCATTTAGCATTCCATGCTTTATATAATGAAAGGTAGCAAACAACAAATGACAGTAGCATCAATTAAGGAAGCAAGTTACAATCATGGCATCAATCAAGCATGTTCAATCATTCAAGCATTTGCATCATGGCATTCATCATTCAAGGAAACCAACCATCATGTCCAAAGATGCAAGTTTGTATTCGTATACATGAAACATTCACTTACCTCACTGCATCAAAAAATCTTAGCTCCTATGCTTCAATGTGAGTTCATGTTCCTATGCATGTTCATATTGTTCATTCAAGACACAAACCCTAATTACCAATCTTACAATCAAAGCATGTGAAAACATGTTATTCTATAAACTCTAGACCTAAAAAAGTGAAATCTAAGTTAAACAGACCCTAAACATGTGATAAAAACAAAGCAAAACAACAAAAATCCTAAAATCCGAGTTTTTGGGCATGAGTATGCATGTGCATACATGAAGGATGCATACGCATGTCTTGAATATGCGTACGCATGCATGAAACACACACATAGATACTTGCCTGTTGACACCCGGCCTTAATCGGAGCAGAAAATCGCTGTCGTGGGCCTTTGTTCGACTACCTGTCGTGGTGATGCTTTTGCGCGCTCGGGGCTCGCTGGAGGCCCCTTTCTCAATTGATTGGTGTGAGTGGTTCGCACGGAGCTTTGAGTGCTTTCTCTCTCGGTGGAGGAATGTAGGGCTACCTTTGGAGATGTGGCAGAGATCTTGGCCAAATTTTAAGGGAGTTACCAAAGGTAAGTGAAGTTGCCATCAATCATTGGGTTTTTCTAAGGTGTGATTGGTCACCTGTTTCTAGTTGATTTTATTACCAATCTTAGGCTAAGAAAAATAGCATTTTTCCTAATCTAATATGGATGGCAAAAAATCTTGATTCTTGAATTTGGAAGTTTGGTTAGGTGTGGGGAAGGTGTTAGGCACCCCACAATGCTTGTCCAAGGATAGTCATTTGTTTTGATAAAACCTTAATTTTTAGAGATTGGCAGTAAAAACATGATTTTGACATTGGCTTTCGGGGCTTTGCATGCATGGGGGCTTTGAGGTTTGGCTTCTAAACGGGTGTGGTCCCAATTTATGCTTTTTTTAAGGCATTCGAGCAAAGTACCAAATTTCCATGGCAAAAATTCAGTGACACGTTACCTTACTTTCATGGTGGAAATTAGGCATCGTTTGCTTTAGGTGACATGGACTGTGACAATCACACCGGAAGGGCTGAGTAAGTATATATATACATACATCATGCACAATGCTAGCACATAGCAGGAAAGTAAATGCCTACATCCCTAGAGCAAGGCACAAAATATAGGTGCAGGAAAGTAAATAGGGGTCGCCATACTCTAGTGATGAGGACGAATGGTACACGACATGATATACCTAATATAACCTATCTAAGAGAGAAATGAGGGAGGAAGGAAGGGGATTTAAAAGCGTACATAACCAAATTGGAGGGGCTAGACCCCTAAAACTACTGAACATTGCTGCTTGGTTTACATCGACATGCTTGCGTCCGTGCCCTTTTTGCTTGCGCCTAGAAGACCGTGTCCTAGCTCCATGCATCCTTGCTCCATGTGTGTACATGCAAAGGCAAAGACAAGAAACCAGCAGAGAAGCAATGGAAGGAAAAGATGCAAAGAGCATATGAAAGAGACATAAAGTAGATAAGCATGATAGACATGGCAAGCAAAAGAACAAGAAAGCATGCAAACAAGCGAGAAGGCAAACAAGCGAGAAGGACAAATATAGGTTTAGATTGAATGTCCATAACTTCATTGTGTTGAAGTATGGATGACACACTAGCAAGCAAGATTCATACATGAACATGTAAGCAAGCATGTAAAGATGCATAGAAAGCTAACGGGTGGCACAAATAAGCATGGTAAGCATAGCATTGTGTGGAGCGGAAAAGGGAAGGGTACATACGGAGCTACTTGGCATCCGGAGATGCCTTCCAAATGGTTACATTTGAACAAGGCCTCATGAGAGTCGAATGTAACCACACAAGGTCAAGCCCGTAGAGGACGCCAAACATGGCAAAGCCTAGAATTAGAGAGGCTAACACAAGCATAAAAGCATAGAAGCAAGCAAGTATAGACATGCAAATAGGGGTGATCCAAACCCTTTTATGTGGACCTTGGTGTATGGACGATGACAAAGACCATAGGGTCTAGATTGGGTCCTAACCATTAGGCCAAAATATAAGAAAATGCAATAAAAGGAACAAACGGGTTACAATAGCACATGGCATGATAAACAAAGTCTAGGCTTAAGCACATAAACATGGCATGGAGCGCACAAGCACATGGAAGATAGTATAAAACATGTAGAGAGCATAGATCCGAGCACACAAGCATGTGAAAACAAAGATCTAGACATATAGGCATAGAAACAAGCATGTAAACATGTAGATCTAAGCAAGCATGGCCAAAAATATGATATCAAGCATGTAAGCATGTAGAATTAAGCATCAAAGGCATGGCACAAAGCATAAAACATGTAGAATTAAGCTAGAAGTACAAATAAAGCAAGAAACATCCTAAAAAAAAGAAATAAATCATGTTATTAAGGCAAGAGAAAACAAGATAAATGCTAGGAAAAGATTTAGAGAGTTAGGGGTGTCAATAGTAGCTAAAAAGCTACATCCACACCCCTAAACCCCAAATCCAGAGTGTAGAACTAAGGAAAAGAAGATTGGGTATAAGAACAATACCTTGTATTTTTGGTGAAGGAAGAATCAAGAGGCTTTGATGTGTTTTTTGTGTTTGGAAGGGAGGAAAAAAGCTTAAAATTTTTCCAAGCAGAGAGCAGGTAGCTAGGAAGTCTTCTTTTCTTTTTTTTGGGTCTAGAGGGTGCCTAGGGCCTTTTATAGCCCCAACATGCTTTACGAGGCAGCGGCCCTTCAAGGGCCTCCACCTTCAAATGACCATAGATTGGGTTGATCTTGACACCCCTAAAAAGATCTTTACTTCCTATTTCTAAAAAGGTATGGAACTTGAAAATCTAATAGTTGGATCAAAAGTTATGGCTCTCGGAAGTTAGCGGTGCATCAATCGGTGTGTTATCCCAGTTTTTATGATATCTCAGCCGTTTTAACTCCAATTTCTACCCATGAATAGTTGTTGGACTGAGAATTTGATAATCTTTGCAATGATGTTAGTTTCAACCCATTCTGAGGGCCAGATCAAAAATAGGGTTTCTGGAGCCTGTTGGGAGTAAACTTTGAGTCAACTAGGTCAAACTTGGTCAAAGTTACCAAAAATATCTAAAAAACTTGGGTTTGGTATAAAACTATGAAAAGTGTTGTTTTGTGAGGATTTTTACCTCGTTTGACCTTCGGTCAACCTTAGGTTGACTAGGGGCATTTTTGTCATTTTAGCTGAAAAAGGCACTTTGAGTGCTCCAGTGTCCGAACAGGTTGGGCCACGTCATTTTGGATGTTCTCTTGGTCCCATGGAGAGAAAATAACATTTTTAGATTTTTCGGGGTCCAGCACGCAAATCGAGGGCGGACAGAATACAATATCAATATTGCCCAGAAACATAGTTTTAAAGCAGTAGTTAAAACAACAATTTAACACAACCTAGCATGCTTCTAAATACGAAAGTTATAAAGCCTAACTATAAAATAGATATAATAAAGCAATAAAAAATAAAATAAAATAAACAACCAAAATGAAAGAGACAAGTTTAGGCCCTTACCTCAAACACAAGAATTCTTTGAGCTTTAATTTGATTGTTCCCATTAGTCAATGTAATAAAGACAAAACCAGAAGGTTAGTAAGTTTAAAACTCGAAGGTCAAGACTAGAATTGGTCCCAACCCTGTAAACTTGAACTTTAGGGTATTTTAGAACAAAAACCCTCTTTAATTCACTGTTTTCCAGTGAATTCAACATGTTTTGGGAAAAGAGTTTTTAGGGCCTTTTATAGTGATCAGAAAAGGGTGTAGGGTGGCCTTCATTTGATGTGGGATTAGCTTTACAGGAATATTACATCAAAAAAACTTTCCATATAGGTCTTTTGAAACCTTACATGCACGCACATACTCTAACTATGCGTACGCATGCTTACAACATGTGTGCGCATACTTACGGTTTCTGTATGTTTTTTTTTTTTCACTAAAACATCCTCCAAGTTAAATACTTACAAGATTGGGCTCTAAACTAGCTTTAGGCTTCTGAGTGATATCGTCATTAGGAATGGGAGCTCGAGTCGTAAGGGTATAAAATTAGGTGTCAACAATATCTAAAAGCTAAAGCATAGCATTTATTGTGATTACGCTTTTGTTTAGCCACCTCATTTGTCATGTCATTCTTCACATCATTATTCTTTTTCATATTTATTTTTTACCTTTAATTTTTTGACAATATTAAATAAATAAATATATTGGCTTTACAAATTCATCTTAGGCAGTTTTAACTTTACATATTCATCTACTATAATTTTGATTTTATAAATAAGTAATAAATCAATGAAAAATCAAAACAAAAGTATTGTCTATACATATTCATCTTGGGCAGTTTTAACTTTATATATAATTCTGTTCCTTTATATTTCTTTATTTTGGCTCTTCTTATTCTAATCTTGTTACTATAAATTCGCCACTCTCTTCCATTTTATGTATATTTTTCCCACCAAAAAAAAAATTTTATTTCTCTTTCTCCTCTCTCTTTTAATTTTTTTTTTCATTTTTTGTTGTATTTTTTTTAAAATTTTTTTCTTGCATCTCTACCTTAGACTGATGACTATTTGTGTTCTTTAGAACTCTGCATTTTGTTGTTTATACTGAAAAATGAAATCAATGAAGAATAACCTTTTTTTTTTTTTTTTTTTTAAATTTTCTACAAAAAGTATTCACAAGTCTTGCTTAATCATTGATGGTAGAAAAGATAAAACTTGAAAACTACCCCCATAGGAGGATCTTTTACTAGAGATTTGTGCTCCCATTGGGCTATTATTGACTAATTCATATATGTTCCTTGATGCAAGTATTTGTTTTTATTATTTTATTTACAACGCTAAATATTTTTAATGAATGGTGGTAGTTGTTGATTTGTTTTGGGGAAAAATCATATTCTAATATGTCATATTTTGTGTTGCCGTTAGGTTTTAGTTTATTTCGAAAACAATAGGATGGTCTGGACAATATGATGAAAAATTGTTAGTGTAGTTAAAAAAGATGGTCTTTGTGCAGTTTCCTTTCATTGTTTGTAAATATTTTGTTTAACAAATTAGTAGCAAATTGTTATGACTTTGTTATATGATATTCTTAGATACTTGAGTAATTTTTTAAAGCATTTATAAATATTCTATATTGTTCTTTCATCTTCCTTATCTCATTAGTGTATTCTTTTGGATTAAGAAAATAAATTCTATTTTCTGTTTAAAATTATTTATTCATCTATTTATTTTTCACATGTTGGATTAGATGTTAGATTAGATTATGACAGTATTAACAATAATTTTTCTATTTTAAACTGTCTGCAAAATGGCATAACTGCATTGCACCACAAGTAATAGTGCATCGCACCGCATGGTGTAGTGCGGTTTGTGGTTTTATAATAAGAAAACCACAAAAACTGCATAGCTCTGCACTCTCTCTATATATGAATATATTTATTTATTTTTAATATTAAATATATTATTAATAGTTTAATAACCTTAGTTTTCCAAAAAAAAAAAATTTGATAACCCTAGCAAGTGTTGAATAAGAAAGCCAGCCCAAAATAAAGAAAAACCAGCTTAATAGTTTAAAACTTGGTACAAAACAAAGGAAAAAATTAGTTTTGGGTTGGGAAGGAAAAGCCCATAATTTGAAAAATATATCAACTTTAAACCGTTCAAATTGCATCTTATACACCACATTGCACATGTGATAGCAAAAATGAAGTGTGATGTGGTTATGGTTTTTGCTAAATTCTAAACTACACCACACATGTAACCACAAAAATAAAATGCGGTGCAGTTATGGTTTTAACTAAACTGCACAACAAAATGTGGTGCTAAAAATGACCTAAAACCACACCGCAAACAATTATAATTTATAATTATTATAAAGCAAAAAGAGTTACAATCATTATGTATAAGGCTATAACATGCACTTTTGCTTGGGAATAGTAGTGTATTTCCATAGCGTTACTTCAGAGCCTTATTAAAAATTTGAATTTGATTATGCATTGGATATTGTTGGGGGCAGTTTTTTGCGCATAACCACATGTCTTTGGAGGTGTGACTTTGCTAGGCCCGGATTTGTTTTAGGGAGTTTAACCCGGAACTCGACATTGGGCCGCATAGACCAATGGCTTCTGGTGTTTTTTTTAAGTCTACAAAATAGATAAAACCCAAAATCTTAGAATCATGATAATGGTGGAAATAAATAAATAATATACTTAACATGATAGTTTTGATTAAATGATGAGTTAATGCATTATTATTATGTATATTAAGTGATGTCCAATATTAGAAAATAATTAATTAGGTATCAAATGTACAATAATGGGATGAGTCCAATAGTCCATGTCTAGTTGCAGTTCATGGTTCATGTTCAACATAATAAGGTATGTCTAGTAATGGTCCATGTCCCAATAATATATGTCCAATGGTAGTTCATTTCCAAAAAAAATATGTGTCCAATGGCGGTTCATGTCTAAATAACATATGTGCGTTGGTGGTAGATCGATTTATTAATATGTATGTTCATTAATAAAGTGTTAGTGAGATCATGTTCATTAAATAGTGAGATGATATTAAAATAACTTGCATCCAATGGTAAAATGGTAATGAATAAAATATATTTAATAATATAAAGTTGAGGATAAAATATAATGACTTATCTTCATATTTTGCAGTTCCAGCCGTAACATCAATGGACTTAGCATTTCAGCAACTTTCATATTTTGCAGTTCCAGCCGTAACATCAGTGGACTTAGCATTTCAACAACATGGTGAAGTGAATCCTCTCATGGTGACTTCATGTTTTAAATGGGTACAACTGGAGGGAGAGAGAGCATGTCCAGCCGCGTGCATTGGTTTGTTAAGTTTGTCCCCTTAATCATGCACTTAAATGATTTTCCCCATGTAATGCTCTTTTAGTTTTTAGTCAAATATGAGTGATATTGTCTTTCATAAGAAGGACTTTTAATTTTGTAAGTATTAAAAATGTATGTCTTCAATGAGAATGACTCTAATATGAAGTCTTTGTGCCTTTAAAGAGAAAGGCCTTAGTATTGATGTTCATATGCCTTCTATGAGAAAAGGGCTTTTGTAATGTGTTCTTAGAAAAGTGCTTGGTGTGTTTTAAGATGTGTGAAGATGGTAAGAAATATATATATTTTGTGAGATATAGTGTTTGTAATATATATAGGAATTATATATAGATACTTTGTTGGACATGGATCTTGTATATGTATACTTTGTGAGACATGAAATTTAAAGATATATGAGAAGTGTGTATGGGTATTTTGTGAGGAATATGTTTGTAAAATATACGGAAGTGTGAGATAAATAATATGAAGGTTAAATATAGTAAATACATGAGATTATTTGTGTTATGGGTTATGTTGCTTTCTAAGAAGGGAGATTTTGTATGAGAAATAAAGAATGAGATGGAGATGTGTTTTGGGTAGCAAAAATGATGAAGTTTCAGCATAATGAAGTGTGGGAAAGATGGGTAATGGATAATGGTGTGGTGTGATAGGTGTAGTGTAATGGTGTTATCTAAGAAGAGATATCTTTGTAAGGGAGATGGAGAAGTATGGAGGAGTTTAGAGGTATGTGCAGCAAGGTGAATGAAATTTTAGAATATTGAAGATGAGAGAGGGATGGATGGTGCCCCCTTTAATGTGTAGCTTTGTCCTCTTTATATAGAGCCAAGTATGTAATTAGATCAGAACTTAGTTGAAGGGAAAATTAGCAAATAAGGAAAAATCCTTGGCAAAGTAAGTGGTTTCATTGGTGGGACTTTGTTTTTTAGCCAAAAGAAGAAAGCTAGAGACTTTAAGGCTGATGTTATAGCTGTAACAGCTGTCAATCACAGTTGTTACAGCTGAAAGATGTCATCCAAATGACACCTTGCTTGGAGGAAAAAATATTTGGCATTAAAGTCATGGTTTGGCTAAAAATGGCAAGATAATCTTTATGAGATCCTCTTGTTTCTGACAGCAAGCTGTTGGGATTGGGCATTAATGGGCAAATGACATCATTTTAGAACATGTGTCAACTTGTTGGAACTTCTACAGCTTCTGCTAGAGTTGTTACAGCTTCTGCAGAAGCTTTTTGCAGCTTCTGCTGGAGCTGTTGTAGCTTGTACAGAAGCTATTGTAGCTTCTGCTGGAGTTGTTATTGGTATTTTCGGCTAAGTTTCCTCTCTTGAAAAATTATATGTTTAGTCCATATATAATTTTGGTAAGTAATAGACTAGTTGTTTGATGTTTAATGAAGTCTTAGAGATGTAAATATGATCTTTTTGTATTTTAACCAATCTTGGAGAGTAAGAAGAGCAGTTAATGCTAGATATGAGATACTAATGTATATTTAGCCATATGCTTGGAATTGATTTATATGAAAATAATAATATAATTAATATGAAATGATATAATTATATTTTAAAACTCATATTATATGATGTGCATTAATTTTTATGTAAAGAGCATGGAGAGTTTTATTATTTTAAGTGTTATGTGATATGAGAGGCTTACCAAATGTTATCTATTGCACATTGACCCGTCTGAGTTTAGGGAATTGGGGAAGCCATGCCAAGCAACATGCTTTCTTTTATCAACTTTGAGCCACTAGAGTTTTATTGAACATACTTTTTGGCCCTCCAAACCACGACTCCCAAATTTCCCCCGATGAGACTCATGAGCTTGGATCATGAGCCAAAAATGAGATGTTGTGCTATGGGCTCGAACTATGGGCCTTGATGAGATTATATCACCATGAGTTTTGGACCATGGGCTTCGGCATCATTTTTGTGAATATGGACTCTTTTGGGCTTTAAAATAGATTTTTTCCAAAATCCTTGATAGTTTTGACGTGGTGTGGGTCACCAATGAAATGAAGCCATGTGGTGTGGAAAATTTGTCCTCAACAGATATTTGGCTTGATCACATCACATTTGATATGTTTTACATATTTGGGAGAAGGGTTTTGACTTTAATGTGAGTTTTATTTTTCCCTTTTTTTTTTTTAAAAAAAAAGAAGTTTTATTAACTTTTTAGATATAGTTTCCTGGTGTTTTTGATTGTATAGTAGAAAAAATTGGGTTTGAGAATTTAAAAAAAAAAATCTAAAAGAATAATTTCTAAATTTTATATAATTTTTAATGATATAGAAATAAAAAATCAATGAGACTACTCTAAAAATATTATCATGCGTAATGTGCAGCTACATGACTAGTATGCTAATAAACCAAATGCTTTAGTAGTGACTAAGAGAACCCAAGGTCTTCTTTCCCTTTCAAGCATTTGTAAGTAACTCCGTTTTGTAAATTGTATTTTTATGGTTGAGATTGCAAGTGTAAATTCATTGTTCAAGTTCTAAGATCTTGTATAAAATTTTTTACCAATACCACTTATTATTATTATTATTATTGTTATTATTTTAATGTTTTATTTTTTATGGGAGGAGAGAGACATAAAAGGGAAGCAAAAAGATAATACCTTTGTTTTTAACAAAGCTACATTACGAAGGCCTACGAAGGATAACACGTGGGTAAAGTGATAAATTCCAAAACATAGATAGACACTATTAAAATTGTCCTAACCATAGGTGGGTTAAGTTTAATTTCCCAAGGAAAGAAAGAAATAAAGAAATACCAGGGGTAAGAGGCAGTAACAATGGTGGCTATTGAATGGTGTGGTGGGACCATGAGAGCGAGGTTGGACAAGGATGGCAAGACAATGGTGGGATAAAGAACCTGGCGCGATGTTGTGGTGGCTCTAGTTCTACCATCTCTCTCTCCTCTTTGCTAATCAAACCTAGTTTTTTCTTTTTTCTCTTTTGGTTTTTTTTTTTGAGTGATTTCTCCGTTGGTTTTCAATTTCATGGGATTGAGTTTGTTTTTCAAAGTCCACTAGTCACAAACCCACTGATGCATGGAAATAAATAATTATTTTGTAATTATAGTATTGGGAAATTTAGACCCTGGTTGATAGAATTAACAAATTTTAAAATCAAGTTGATAATTAGATCTATTATGATTAAACCTTGTTCAAATAAACCAACATCAATATTAAGTCAAAATCATGCACAACGGAATAGTAAATAAGACAAGATATGATGGCCTAGAAAAACTAATGAAACAAACTAGTTTCACAATAAAAACCTGGGGGGAAACCTTCCCAAAAAGCAATCCACTATAATAAAGAGAAGTTTTAGATCTAATACAAAACCTTTGTCCCTAGATTCTAAAAACCCAATAGATGAACTTATAGTAGAAACATTTTACCGCTTCAGAACCTCTGAATTCTGCAATAAATGAACGCTCCACCCCCAATCACAATTGGAACCTCCAATTGACTTCAAGAACCTCTTGAAGGTTTTCTTCACAGTAGCAAGTCTGTGGTGGTTGTTATGACTTCAGCTTCTTCACTAATGGAATCTTCAGATCTACTTTGAAACTCTTTGATTTGGTGAAATAGAGAAAACTTGGTTGCAAAACTCTAGCTGCATAAATGGAGTGTTTCTCTCTCTCTCTCTCTAAAAAGCCTTGTAATAGATGACTTATGATGTCTTTTAAATACCAGTTCAAACGGATCTTAATTCAGGCTTCAAACGAATAAGTTATGAGCTTTTTTGCAATGTTGATTTTTACTGATCCGCGACGCTCAATGTATCGAGGAGGTAGTAAATTTCTCAATGTATCAAGATTGCTATTGAGGTACATGCTAAAAATGTGTTTTTCTTGAGCTTTTCTTGAGAAAACTTTGTATCTTCAACTTGGTTTTTAATTGCAACTTTAAGACATATCAAAATTTAATAAAAGACACAGAATTTGGCATGGTTTGACAATACCAAAACACGACCCTAACATATAGTATACTATTTAAATTATTCTTTAAATTTTGTGGAAGATAATTTGTTCTCGCTATAAATTACATAATTTCTAAAATTATTTTCCATCTATCCATCTCTACAAATATGTTATTTTAATATTTTTGTTGTGTTTGATTGATATTATTCATTTCGAGGTGGTCCATATTTTTCTAAATTATGTTATGGTACATTATATATATACAACTAAGTTCTTTAAGTTTCAAATTCATTATTCAAATTTCTCATTCTTTTAAAGGAGATTATTATGATAATGAAAACATATCATAAAATTACACCTGATATTACTCAAATAATTTACATTCACAGTCAAATACATAGCAAAATTGTATTTTGATATAAATGCAAATTCTCACTTTCAAAATAACTAAGTGCTATGTTAAATAAAAATCAAAGAAAAGCTATAAAAGAGAGAGAGAGAGAGAGAGAGAGAGAGAGAGAGAGAGAGAGAGAGAGAGAGAGAGAGAGAGAGAGAGAGAGAGAAGGCCAAATCGTATTAACCCAAAATATAATATATAATGATTTATCAACCTAAACTAAAGTTGCAAGAAAGAATAAATATGAGAGAGAGAGAGAGAGAGAGAGAGAGAGAGAGAGAGAGAGAGAGAGATAATATTTTCATTATTTAACTCTCTCTCTCTCTCTCTCTCTCTCTCTCTCTCTCTTATTTTTAACTCTTTTTTTATATTATTAATTCCCCAACTTATTATTACACTTTCTCTAACTTTCCTCCTTACATTTTACATTTTCATCTCTTCACTATTCTTTACGTTAACATTACTATTTCTCTATCCATTTATCTTCATTTTGGCTCATTTTATTCTTATTCTCTTATTATAAATTTGTTATTCTCTATGTCATTATGCATAGTTTTCCCACACAAAAAAAGTTCTCTCTCTCTCTCTCTCCTACTTTTGAACTTACATGTTAGTTTGCTTTCTTGATATTAGAGCTTCAGCCAACACCTTTTGCTCTCATGACTTTTACACATTGGCTATTACATATCTTTCTTGGCATTTACATAGTTAGCTTAGCATTTACACACCTGAATCTAAGTGGTTCCCATTAATTTTAAAATTATTTATTGTTGAATAGAAATAAATAATAAAAATGAAATAAATCATTAAAATGTTTAAATTAAATTGATATACCTTCATTTAAAGCTTTGCTTATTGGAAGATTAGAGAATGACAAATGGCATATCATAATAGCAGAAATATTTCATATTAGAACCATTTGAAATATGAAGCAAAACATAGACTTAATGAGAAACACTTCCAACATATGTAGGCACTTTGGTTCATTCTGTTCCACCTTGAGGAAAAGTGAACCTCCAAAAAGGCACCCTTGTAGTCGAATTTACTACATTTACTATACTTTCACTGAAGGGTGTTTTCTAGCAAAAAACATGAAGGTGTATGTGTCTCCATTCACACTTTCAATGCCCATACAATTCTAATCTAAACATAATAAACTAACACTATCAAATTTGAGAAAAAGATACATAATAATTGAAATTAATGGCCATTCATGTAAGTGAGAAAATGCAAAGATAAAAACAGAAAGATGATGGGCAAAACCCAAAATGCAAGTATAGTCACACCATATTATCCAAAATCATACTATGTAATAAAATAACATTATATTATTATATACTATTTTTATAATACAATTTTGCATAACATTTAACAATAAAAAAAAAAAAGATAACAACAACTTAAAAACACAAAATTAAATTGCATCAACCCGTGGTAGAATTCTAAAGAACACAAAAATTCATCAACATAAAGTAGAGATACCAAAAAAAAAAAAAATCACCAAAAAAAGAAAAAAAACATGAGAGAGAGAGAGAGAGAGAGAGAGAGAGAGAGAGTAGTAACTAAAATATGCTAAGCTAACCCTAGCAAGTATTTAGAACCCTTAAGCAAGATTTTATGGCTAAATCAATTTTAATACTAAACTAATCAAATTAGTCCAAGTATAAATGACTTAACCAATTTCCAAACTAACAAACTACACTAAACAAAACATGGCAATATAGTAGAGTAAAGGAAATAAAGGGAAGGCATGCAAATCATACTAAACACCAAAACATGTTTAGGAAGAGGAAAACCAAAGCCCAGGCGTAAAAACCTCTCCCTCAACCACCCGTCGGAAATCTCCACCAGAATGAATAGTTACAGTACATGGATGAACATAAACCTTCCAAGCCTATTTCTCCCTGTGTACTTGTGCCTTCCAAGCTCTAGTTAGCAACCATCTTTACCGAGTCTTTCCTTCATTTAGCTTACCAGAGAACGTCCATTGAAGCACTAATGGAAAACCACCAATAGAGATTGCATTTGAATGCGACTTCTCAAGTTTCCATAAACTTTCTCTCGCTCACAAGGTCAATGTCTATAGGTGAGGGAAGGGTTTGCAAAATATCAATCAATACAATGAAGGAGATGGAAAAGAGAGAATAGATTGTGGTTTTCTCAAAACAAAGGTTCTCTCTTTTTATATACTTAAAAGAGGCTTCTCTTGGATATCTCTCTTGTGATTTTTCGCTTCACAGTTGTGTGTGTGTGTGTGTGTGTGTGTGTGTGTTGGCAAATGTGCATTTGATAAGGGTAGTTTAAAATGCAGAGTACAGAGATTATGCCACTCGTGACCTGATTGCATGGTGGTCACGAGGTGCCCGTCAGCACTTTCATCCAGACCACTTGCCATGTGGATCTTGCGGGCTAGGTAGATTGCCTCCTGGTAGCCTCTAGGTTGCGAAATCTCTGTCCATGCAGCTTTCCAAAGTTGAGCCAAAGACTTAAGTACATCTACCCCCAAAATGCATTAAAGCCATGGAAAGATACATTGAAAAGAAAATGCAATACAAACAACTTTTGTCACTGAAGTAAGCCAATAAATTGAAATAAACGAGTGATGTAGCCGTTGATGTGAGTCTCACATGACTATATTGTTAGTATATTAATGGTAGACTAGTTAAAGTATTGATTTGGCAGCTATTTAAAGTTTAGAAAGTAAATTGACCAATATAAAAGTTTTAGGAGTGTCTTAACCAATAATCCAAAATTCAAAGGTGTATGGATATTTTTCCCTGTAAACCTACTAGTCAAACAAATGTGGGTACTCTTCTAAGACCGATTGTTATCAGGTCCATTTGGTTGGAGGGGTGGAAAAGTAAGATGATAGAAAATGGTAAGAGGATGAAAAAGTGGGAAGATAGAAAATATTTTAATTAATCTCTTTTTTGCTTGGTTGGAAGTGGAAAAGTAGAGGGATGGAAAAAATGAGTTTGTATAAATTTACTTATATACTCTTATTAAAAAATGATGTCCAATTAAAAAAAAAAAGTGATAAACAACCCAAAAAAAAAAAAGCAATCACCCAATTTATTAAAAAAAAAAATCATGTCAAAAAAAAAAAAAAAATCATGTCTAGTTAAACAAAAAAAAAAAAAAAAAAAAAAAAAAAAGAAAAAAAAGGAAGAAAAACTAAAGAACTATCATGCCCACAACTAAGCAAAACAAAACAAAAAAAAAAAAAAAAAAAAAGGCAACCACCAGGAAAACAAAAGAAAAAAAAAAAGAAAGAAAAAAAAAGAAGAGGCTACATGTTCAAGAAAGAAAAAAAAAGGAATTGAATGAGGCTTATGTGCACTGAGTCCAAATCTTCTATCTCACTCTTCCTACTTCATTATATACTTCACAAATAAAAACATATCACATGTCCATCTAATTTATTGAATGCTAAATGTATGCTTTCTATTATTTCAATTTCTTAAAATAAATAATCCATCATATTTAGGTAATTGAAATAACAGAAAACATAAATTTAGCATTTAATAAATTAGATGGATATATGGCATATTTTTATTTGTAGAATATATAGTGGAGTAAGAAGAGTGAGACAAAGCCATTGGCCTCAGTAGCCTATTGGCACCCAGGTACCCGTATGACCTGATGATCGGGGGTTCTAGCCCCCGCAATCACCTAGCAAAAAAAAAAAGAGTGCGACAGAAGATTTAGACTCATGTGCACTTGTATATTGACATTTTTGTCAATCAAGAGATTCAGAATCTCCACCTAATTTTCTCTCTCTCTGTTTTTTTTTTTTTTAGAGAAAATATTTTAATGGACCCGTGGCAAAAATACCTGCTCCAACCAATTTTTGGGAGTATTCTATTGGTACGTATATCTGAAGACCAGCGAAGAAAAATTCCCATTGGACTTGACATCATTAATAGCATAAAAAGAAAAAGGAAAAATGAAAAAATGGGCGGGGCATGCCTCGCTAAATAAAGACAGTGGTCACAGTGCATTTGGTAAATAAATAATGTCTACTGTTTTGGAGGAAGAACTACATCAACAAGTGCCATCCAAACTGCTCCACCTGCAAGCGTATGCTACCGTTTTTTTGTTTATGTTTTTTCCTTAATATATGAAGTAGGGCTTATGAATTTACTTTTTTTCGTTTGGGGTTAAGGTAGGACAAACAGCACCCAAAGGGCGAGGCAGACACAGTGAAGGGAATGGAAACTACAGCAAGAAAAGGGATAACAAGGCCTCCACTTAATTTCCTATCCATTTTGAATGAAGCAGGGATTAAAATTGACACGTCTTGTCCGGACAAGCTGTGTGATCAACTCTATGCTGGAATTTTCTTGAAGCCCAAATTATTGGCAAGTTCCTTATCCATTTCCTTATGATAATTTTTTAATGATTCGATTTCAAAGTGATCTTCTGAATTATTCCTCATTAGTTATTACCTTCTTAATTATGAAATCCCACCCAAAAAAAAAAAAAAAAAAAAAAACCAATATGTAATATTAGTCCACCAACACAATTTATGTTTAATAAATCCTAATATGTTCTGATTTAAAGATGGTTTATTCAATTAAATGGAGATAAATATGTGGTTTGAAGCGAGTCCAGGAACTTTGGCTAGTTTGTGAGCAAAATCTTGTTACCACTACTCCTCACATGAGTTACAGACCAACTTTGCATGATAGATGAGTAGCTTGTGAACTGTCTCAATAGTACAATGACCGAAAATGGTTGAGATTGCCCCCCTTTCTGTAATGCCTGAACAAGTAATTGCTCCACCACAATTTACCTGATTGGGAAAATCTACATCTTCTTTCAATGCCACTGCTTCAACCTCACTTGCATTCCTCAAGTAGCACCCGTTTTTACTCGGCCGCAATCAAGTCTCCCTTCTCAATTTGCCACCAGTTTACTTCAATAATGACCTTCCCAGTTTCCAAATTCCAATATACTTCCCCTAGCACAAGAGCTAGTAGGGGTAACCCATGAAGGAACAGAATGGGTGGTACCTGACGTTGAGGACTCTTTGTAATAGACAGCCAGTGATGGTCAATAGTTTCCACCCTTGCTTGGCTTGCATTGCCTTGTTGAATGCTTTGAAGTTTCGTAAACCCAGCCAGTCTATGGACTCACATACTGTGTAGCCCATTTGAGCCTACCGATTTTTCTTTCATCTTGCTTTTGCCTGCACCAAAATTAGTTAATCATGGTGTTTAACTTGTCACAAAGCTTATTTGGAATTTGAGAACACTCATAATGTATCTGGGCGTTACTTGATCTTCAACTTTGATAAGAATGTCTCTTCCTGCCTTCGACAGTAGGTTCTCTTTAAAGACCTATAGCTTCTTAACTAGTCTCACCTTTATTTCTCATAAAGCTTGATATTTGGATTGTCTAATCATTGATGGGAGGCCTAAATATTTCTTGTGTTGCCTAATGACTAGTATGATAAATTAGTTTTTGGACAATGATTGGTTTACACTGTGCTATCAACATAAACTAATAATTTTCCTAAGTTCTTTATTTTCTCTTGCATCTAACTGGCATTTTATTGCTAAAGAATAATGACATTTTGTCCTCATTGATCTTCTACAGTTCCACCTTGTGACCTCTTTATACAATATGGGCCAAGCTAAGAGTTTGGTACATTCAATGTCATTGGCCCTAAAAAAACAAAATACCATCATTTGCAAAGAATAGATGGGTGAGTGTAGGGCCTTTGTGGCTTATCACCACTCCATATAGTTAACCTGCGTTTTCAGCTTGTCTAATGAGGCCTGAGAAGGATTCTACACATAGAAGAAACAAATAAGGGCAAGAGGGGGTCACCTTGATGGAGTCCCCTTATTGGAGTCATGTAACCCTTCGGCTCACCATTGATTAGGACATAATAAATTGTTGTGTTGATACATGTCACAATCCATTTGTCATGAAATCCTATTTTGGCCATAATTTTCTTCCAAGTAGACCTGCTTTACTCATCTCAAGTTTTGGGGCCATAAAATTGTGTTTCCCTTTACGTTTGTGGTTCATGTAGTTTAGTGTTTCATATGCTAATAGTATAGCTGAAACTAAAGTGCCTTTGCATCAGGTCGACAAATAATGAACAATGTGCCTTTGCAAGAGCACATTATTCATTATTTGTCGACCTGATGCAAAGGCACTTTAGTTTTCAGCTATACTATTTGGGAGAATTATTTTGAACTATTAGCTAGAGCTTTGGTAATAAGTTTGCATAGAAAGTTGCCAAGGAATATGGGTCATAGTCATATTCGTCCATGCTACATTTACAGCCCATCTATAAATTCTCTCCCGTACCTTTTAATTTCCCTCTCTTTGATTGCACAGAGTGAACCTGGTCCCTTGAAATCCCAAGGCCATTAGTCCACATGTATTTAAATCATTTTGAAAGTCCTTCATTTCCCACCTCAGATGATCACTTGGGTCTTCTCTCTCGATTATTTCAACTATCTCATTAAAATCTCCTCTGCACGTCAATGGGAAGCCACTTTGGTCGTGGAGTGTCCTTAGTAGCTCCTGATGTTTTGTTTCTTTGCGAAACCAAGGATTCTGAGGAGCACATGGATCAGGTAAAACGGTATGTAGGTTTCTCCACTGAAGTTGTTATAGATGCCAAAGGATTCGTCAGAGGTTTATGTTTAATATGGAAAGCTAGTGTTGTTGTTGAACCTGTTGATTTCAATAAATATGATTGTGGTGAAAATTTCTGATTCTGTTTGTGTGTGGTACCTAGTGAGACTTTACAGTCCTCCATATAAGTTCAATTAGCAAAAGTCTTGAGAGAACATCTCCTCCTTGCTTGAATCTCTCCAAAGCCCTTGGGTTTTTATGGAGAACTTTAATTTCATCCTCAACGAAGATGAAAAGTTTGGGGAAAAAAGTGGAGGCCCTTCAGCAAATAACTTCCTTTAGGATCTAATGTTTGATTCAGGAGTGATTGATTTAGGTTTCTTGGGTAGCCA